>NW_015114328.1:14457-44874 GCF_001443285.1 Poecilia latipinna | reverse complement strand
GGTGAAATATGCTTATTAAATCCATTAAATTAATATTTGTAAAATAAATAAAAATAAAACATTAAAAAAACAACTATTGGGCTCAAATTGTGAGTGTTTTTATAAAATGAACATTTTGTAAAAATAACATAAGATGATGATTTCTGTAGCTTTTTATCTGGTTTTCTCTTTATGATTCTTGTTTTGGTTGTTGTTGCATTTACTGCACAAGAGAGCAGTTATTAATTTATAAACACTTAGCTTAGCAAACCTATTATGTGTGAAAAGTTAGGTTTGAAATGGAATTTATTATTTATTTGTGTTGCTGCTGAACTTGGCCAAGCTAAAGAGTAGACAGCTCTTGTTCAGCTCCATTAGGAGAAGTGAGACCTGTTATGTGGCCGATGTAAGCCAACAGCAGAGGGTCTGATTAGTTTCATCTGAATCTCAGGTGTGGTGTTACCATGGAGGTTAATTAGAAAACCTATCTAGTAGGGACTGAGTCTGTCACTAAATAGACAAGGTTTCCTCTGAGGACGTTCTAATCTGCTGCGCCTGCAGCAGTGCAGCGGCGCCGAGGCCTGATAGAGGCTCAGCTGACCCCAGCACTGGGGTCTGATAAGGTCATCCTCTCAGTCTCCGCTGAGGTCTCCTGGCATCTGGCTAATAAAGACTCCTTTCTGCCAATATGGAGCCAGTTCTGTTCTACAGACCGACAGCAAAGTTTACAGAAACAGAGTAAAAGTGAATTGGATGAAGTCGGTAAGGGTTCTGGCTCTCTAATAGATTGTTTTATTTCCATGAAGCTGTCCAGGACTCAGAGCAGCTGCATCATTCTGTATTTAAACTAGAAATATCAAGCAGAGCCACAACCTGAAACCAACATTTGCCAAGGCAAGCCGGCTCCTCTCTGACTCTCTCTCAGGGTATGTGCCATGTGCTAAAGCTTTTAGCCTAATCCATGCATAGACAGCCCTGCAGCCACTGTTTTCTGAGCTGCTCTTATTTTAGACCAGATTCTGCTCTGCTGTTCCCTGTGGATAAATGAGGAGCGCAGCAGTGATGGCAGCCGCTCTCAGCCAACGCTATGCACCCACCTCACTATAATGTGTTTTCAGAAGATCCCTGGATCCTACAGAGGATTCTGAACCGGAGCCAGGACCTGCTTTCAATCACTCCATCAGCACACAAAATGACATCATGTACAGGTATTGTCTCCATTATGAAATGTGTGACATGGAACTTCTTTACATGCCAGAGTCAATGTGTTGTTTTGTTTGATGTCTTCTTTCCTGGGACATCCTGAATGTTGAACAGACAGGTAGAAACCCCATGAGCTTTCTCATCCACTGGAAAACAGCAGACATGATCCACATCTGGTACTACTGAACCCGAACAGATCCACTATCACAACTTACATGACTCTTCAAATATTAGCTCTCCAGACTCTGACAGAGAGCAGAGTGCAGGAACATTCTGCTCAATCAGTGTTACATTAGGAACTACAGGAGGGCCTGGAATATCTAATGCTAATATAAAAGTCAAATACTTGTTTATATTGTTTAAGCAACAAATCTCATCCAAAAACAATGCAAATCTGCTCTGTTTCCAAGGGAATCAATCAGGATCAGGAATAAAGACTGAAGGAAATTTGAAGGGATAGTTTGGATTTTTTTATGACAGGTGTTCTCAGCACTAATAGTTTTTACAGTGCAGCCACCTAGTAGGATTCAAGGGGCGGCGGTGGAGGGTGTGACAGCATCACATTCCAAGTTTGATCATTAATACCTGTTGTAACATATTTATGACAGATGATTCTTAGTTAATGTCAAGTTGACATAACAGAGACTTTTTAAATCATGTCGACTTTGCATTACAAATGTCAATATTTCCTGAATGACAATGACAGCAGTCAAATATTCATCACAGATGTTATGTCATACTTATACAGTGTCATATCAGTCTTATGCACACCCCTTTAAATGAAATGTTACCGTAATTTCTGTTTTAGAAAATAAAGTGATATTTTTTTATGAAAATCAGAATGGGCTCTGGTATGAAAATTTGGAAACTTTATTTTTAATAATAATAATAACAATACATTTTATTTGTAGGTGCCTTTATTTACAGTAAAGGTCACATCACATAATTTAACATAAAAACAAACAAAATTTTAAGCCATATTGCCCAGCCATGTCAACAAGTGGAAGAAATAATAACATTATGAAAGCCCAGTTAAAAAGATTAAAACTAACCTCTTAAAAGATGCTCCACAGACTAAAATAAATATTACTGGATCTCACAATCAAGAATTTCCGAGCAAGGTGCTTGCTCCATCATATGTAACCATAGTAACTATGAATTATGTTACTACTTAAAAAAGAAGGGCTAAAAGTTTATTTTAAACAAGTTTCTGGGAGAGGGTTTATTGTGCATTAACTGTGTGAGCCCCATGTGTCTTACAGCAGCATGTGGAAAGTAACATTTGAGTGTTTCCATGTTAAGTTACCAGGGGTGGTAAATGTTGGAGGAACAAAAGCTCCAACTGTGTATTAAATGACTGATTTTAGTGCCAGTTGGGGACATCAATTATTTCTGCAAATGCACAGGCAGGATGACAAATAGAAGATAAAAATGTGGCAGACAGATGACACAAAAGCATGCAGCACTATGACTGATGCTACAACTTGTGCTGTGAATGTTCATAATTAGGTGATTTATGCTGGTCATTGCAGAAGCAGCGCCAGTCTCCACATTCCGCTCCATTTATCTGTCCTGCTACCGTATTAACATCATTTGACCATTTATCTGCAACACTCGTACTCTCAACAGCTACACTTTTAATTTAGCGTTTTATGGATTTAGAGAGTAATATATCTTATAGATGTCAAATCTTTTAGAAATGAAACCCTTCTGTTCTCCACTGGTAGCACTGCAGATATGACAAGATCCAGGTCAATCTGAGATAATGGAGAGTATTTATGAATAGATGTGTGATTTCAATAATGAAAGTGCTTTACTACAGAAAGATTCCATCTATAAAGTTTCATTAGTTTCTTAAATTTTACAATCTCTTAACATGTCACCTTTTGAACAAGACCGTTCTTCCTTAATGGGATCCACGACTAGCATTAGACTTTATTTGAGAAATATTTATGTTAGATGTAAAAACAATAAAGTAAAGATACTGTAGGCTGTTTGGCTTTTATAAATTTAAATAAAAAATTGTCACACAGACATCACCATGTAGTTTAAGCTGCGATGTATTCTGGGTAAATGGTGTATGCTAGGTCCAACTGCACTAGTTCCATCTAGCCAAAACAGCCAAAACAATTTTAAGCCTTTTTTTAGTTTAAAAAAAAGCTCCAACTGAAATGTATGAAAATGTGGAAATTTTAAAGGGTAATGAAGATAAGAAGGAGCAAACGGTGGAAGAGGAAAGCGTTGGCTGAAGAAACTGATGTTTGCTGCTGTTGCTGCCATCTTCAGCTTCATAAATGAAACAATGAATGACACGTACCTCTGGTCAGACTGCGAGATCCGGTAAATAGTGGACGCACTCTGTGTCAGGTCAGGTGTTACACCAAAAACTGTGAACCATCATATTCTGCAACCACAGGGGGCGGTAGCGTGCAAGTACATCTTGAAGGCCACCGAGAAGAAGAATTTACATAAACTACGTAAATACTGATACATCTGAGATTGTAAGCTTCACGGCTTCTTCATTCCCATCATATTGATGGACGAAATATATTTTAGTTTTTTGTATTTAATGCTTATGAACCATTGTATTGTGCTATTGTTAAAATATGTAACCCCACTGTAGCCGTTTAATAAATCGGTAAACAATTAATAATTTGTTCTAACTGCTTTGGTAGTTTTTAACATGGTTTTTCAACTTCCCGCCACCTCCTCATTAAATGAGATGAGTCACATCACATTTAAAATAATATTTAATCCTCAAGAGAAGAGGTTAATTCCTTTTCAGAACAAGGACCAGTCACTAAGCCTCCGTGGGTGAAAAATATAGCAAAAGATATAACATTACCGTATTTTCCGGACTATAAGGTGCACCTAAAAGCCTTAAATTTTCACAAAAATCAGCAGTGCACCTTATAATCCGGTGCGCCTTATGTATGCACTGAATTCCAAAATCTGTCCCTGACACAGAGACGTAAAGTGTAAAGTACGTACGCTGGCAGCGATAAACCAATCAGAGAATTGTTGTCCAAGTTCTGCAGCATACGCCTCGGGTAAAAACCAGATAGGTTTTTCCACGCATCACCGTCCCTGTTCATCTGCGATGCCATGCACACCCATCTCACTGCTACTGTGAAAAAGGAAGTGAAGCAAACTAATTCGGAGTTTGCCGTCATTCCGGGAGAATTAACAAAAGAACTCCAACCGCTGGACATTGGTGTAAACAGGGCGTTCAAAAAGAAGTTGCGAGCGGTGTGGGAGCGATGGATGACAGACTGCGAACACACGTTTACTAAGACGGGGAGGCAGCGCCGGGCGAGTTACGCCGCCACCACGTGTGAATGGATTGTGGATGCCTGGGCTAATGTATCTGCCTTAAGTGTTGTCTGAGCTTTCGCGAAAGCCGGCATCATTGCTGAACAGCCACCTGGCAACGAGACTGACTCCAACAATGATGAGAGGGAACCTGGCATGTTTGATGGCGAAATTGCCCAGCTGTTCAATTCAGATACAGAAAAAAAGGTCTTTCATGGATTTGTGGAAGAAGAATGAAAAATAACGTGAGTGAAATGTTGCATGGTAGAATGAAGTTCAACTAAACTTAATGTTTTGTTTCTGTTACCTTGTTTTTTTTTTTTTTTTTGTTGACCGTATGTTTTAGCATGCGTCTTATAATCCGGTGCGACTTATGTATGGGTTAAATGAAAGTGCGCCTTATAATCCGGTGCAGTAATTAAAATACAGTAAAATACAGTAATTAAAGTAATTATGAATTTTTACACATCACAAACAGCACTTTTTAAGTTAATAGAGAAATTCCAACATATTTAGGCTGACATGTTCAACTACTCGTGGATCCCTTTAAACAAGTAGTTCCTGTAATTTTAAAAGAGACATTCATTCAATAGCTACACCAAAATCTAGAGGACAGAAAGAACACTCTCATATAGCAAGCAGCTCAGATTTATGGAGTATCTTTATGTCACAGTATCGACTCTGAGTAGAACACCCAGCCTCAGTACTCAAACTCCATATCTGCTCCTTATTAATCTACTGTTTATGTTTAGAGTTTAGGCTTCTTAGGTTCCTGCTGTATCATTTTATCCCTCCCTTTGCAGTCATGCAGCCACAACTTCACAAGAATCGCTGTTGTGCGATCCAAAATTACATAGTCCCAGCTGTCATGTGCTTCAGCACTGGTAGGACAAACAGGGACAAATTAAACTTGAATATTTGCCACTAAAAGAGACAAAAAACAAGCTAGAACGTAATCAAACCAGATGTCAGATGTCTGGGGTTGAAACAATTAATTAGATTAATCAGGATGAATCAAGTAATTTAGTAATTAATTGATCATTAACTGGAGCATACAGACTTAAAAAAAGGTTATTTGTTGGAAGAGCAACACAAGTAAAGAAGTAATCAAGCCAAAACTGGACAGAAAATATTTACATTTAAGATGAAAGAAACCTTTGTATATGTACTACCTAGTAATCTCCAATTAAGCACCTTTTGCTATTCAGTTATTAATTGGTCAATCTAAAAATAACCACCAGATTAAAAGCACCAATTAAAAAGAATCTGGCTAAAGTAAAGAGTTTTCTATCTGAAGCACATTAAAAAAATATATTTTACTCCCAAGTCTCCCAATTCATTCCTTTGTCTTTCCTAAACAACAAGAAGAAGAAAAAAGTCAGAATGGCATCAAAAGAACATGGCCCTCTCTGCAAGTCCACCAGTCCTGACTGGCTGCTGGGTGTGTTGCCTGCACTGCCTGACTGTCCTTCAGGTAGCCTGACTATGACGCAGCCAGGATTGAGTTTTGTTTGTCAGAATAGCTAAAAACCTGCTACTGTTGTACATGTTGCCATTTTGCCATTTTAGGAACCAAAAGAGGAAGCCTTTGGCTGTGAGAACTAACATAAAGGCAAAGGACCAGTCACTCAGTTATTATAACATGAAGAGATAAAGGTATAGCAAAAAGCAGAGATCATCATTGATGACATGCCTTAAAAATCTCTCCTGCAGCATGTTCAGCAACTTCTTTACCAAGGAATCAGTGAATGGAACACATGTAGACACGCAAGGAAAAGGAAAGAAGTGATTTGAACATACCTGGCCCACAATGCCGCCCAGCAGCGTCCACATGGCCTGGCCTTCACTCCGCAGGGTTCCGTTCACACTCAGCAGATCCTCCAGAAACTCGCAGAGCTGCAGCAGGACAGGAAGCTCAAGATCATGCAACAGGGTCACTGCAGCTAACAGCATTGGTGCTTCAGGGGGGACTGAAGTATGTCAATCTCATTATTAATAAATACAAACAATGAAATGTCTGAGCAGCTTTCTTTACTTTCTAGAAAACATACCAAACTCCCCTGACCTTTAAAACCCATAGAAAATCTCTGGGCTGTTGTTGTCAAGAGGAAGATGAGAGACATTAGACCCACCAAGCAGATGACCTGAAGGCAGCTATCAAAGGAACTTGGGCTTCCTTTACACCTACACAGAAGCACAGGCTGCTGTCCTCCATGCCACGCTGAATTGATGCAGTAATTCATGCGGGAGGAGACCTACCAAGTACTGACTGCTGAGTGATGTTCATACTTTTCAAAAGCCTCACATTTGTGCTTAGAATATATTTTTATTGGCCTAATTCAGGAGTTGGCAACCCAAAATGTTGAAAGAGCCATATTAGACCAAAAAAACAAAAAACAAAGCTGTCTGGAGCTGCAAAAACTTAAAAGCCTTAGATAAGGCTTATAATAAAGGCAAAACATGCTTTAAGTGTTTATATTAGCCTATTATCAAAATGACTAAGTGTATTCATAATTAGCATTCATGATTAAATGTTTATTTTCCTTGCAGTGTGTCCTGGAAGGAATGACGTACCATGTGACCACTCTGTTGTACGATGTACATTTTTATTATGAAGATCGACAGGGAAAGGGTCTTCGTTTTTCCTTTTGGAACTGCAGTGATCGAAAAAACAACGTGCGAAAAAACAACAAAACGGAACATGCATAACGTGCCCCTTATCTGTACAACAAACGGAGTGCAATAAAATGCAACCTGCAGTGATAAAAATAAAGCAGTAGCCTTTTGAAAATGTAAAGTATACAAAATGAAATTAATACAATTGAAGTTTGATTTCTGTGCAAATGCCAAGAAAGTCAGTGCAATGGTAAAACATAGCAGCATCCTCTTTTGACATGTAACCATTCTCGCACCTGAGCAACAAACACAATAATATCGCCAAGTGTCATTCTAAATATATACTGACAAAAATCACTTATCAATTTATAAAAAAAACCCACTTTATTACTAAATATATGTGCCTATGACAGGATTGTGTTCTTACGTGTTTAATGTGACTTCTGTTTACGGACATCACTCTACAGCTTCTCAACCATTTTTTAATCTTGACGCGGCAGCTAATGTAGCGCCTTCCCTGGAAATGTCTTTCCACATTACCGTATTTTTCGGACTATTAGCCACTACTTTTTCCCCACACTTTGAAGCATGCAGCTTACAGCCCAGTGCGGCTATGTACGTTACCAGTTTGTTTGTTTTTTTAATTGTAGGGGCAGCTTATAGTAAGGTGCGCTCTACAGTCTGGAAAGTACAGTTTTCTTTTTGTTATTTGACAACTTCTCGCTACAGAGCAAACATTCAGGTAATCTTTCCGTATTGGTAGTGAATGCAAATTCGGTCCATGAATTGTAGAATCTCTCCTCAGCTATTTGTCTCTTTTCCCTTTTGCTCTCCATGACCCACCAGACATCCGTCGGTTTGTTTACAACAGTCACATGCCTCGCATCCCGCCCATAGTCACAGACTATGACACAAATCTTTGTTGACAGAAATGTTGAACTTTTATATATCTTCTACACATTTTTATAGCATTGTAAAACGTTAAGAATGATTGTGTCATGTTTGTCCTCCAACAAAAAAAAAACAAAAAAATATATTTCCCACCCCCATCTTTTTCCATTTTCAAACATTTTTGAAAAAGATCCAGGGAGCCACTAGGACAGTGCTAAAGAGCCGCATGCCTCTCTAGAGCCGCGGGTTGCCGACCCCTGGCCTAATTTAATATAATGGTCTGAGGAAGTGAACCTTGGGAATTAATTTTCTGAAAGCCAAATTCATCAACATTACAAGAAACAAAGGATTGGAATATTTCAGTCTGTGTAATTAATCTACATAAAATATGAGTTTGACTTTCTGAAATCAGGGAAAACAAATACTTTGTCACAATATTCTCAGAAAATCATTTTTTGAGACATACCTGCATAAACAGGATGGTCAGGAAGGTTATTAGAAAAAAATAGAAAAAACTAACAAATTGATATTTCTAATTATTTAAAAATGCAACTGAAAACCTCAGGTTCAAGATGAATCAGTCAAA
The DNA here is from genome assembly GCF_001443285.1 of Poecilia latipinna. Classification (NCBI taxonomy): domain Eukaryota; kingdom Metazoa; phylum Chordata; class Actinopteri; order Cyprinodontiformes; family Poeciliidae; genus Poecilia; species Poecilia latipinna. The sequence continues at coordinate 36,287 of NW_015114328.1, read as the reverse complement.
CTCAGACTTCTACCAGCATTTTTTTTCTAAGGCTAAAACCATGGAGGAACAACTCAGCAGTGCAATTAGCAACACACACTCCATTAATAACGCTCAACACCCATATCACATTCCCCTATGCAACATTAACTCCTGTGACTTTTACTCTGCCACTGGATTCTCTTCCTCATGTTGACAGATGGTGTGGCCGTAGCCTCACAGAGGTCACATGTTTGAGAGGAAATAATAAAAAGCTAAATGCTCCATTCCTGGGGCCAGATCTGATCTCATGTAGCGCTCTCCAGCCAGTCAGTCACTGAAACAAAGTTTAGACTTGATTACAGGGCCAGAAAAAAAAGCAGAGAGCAATGCCAGCATCAAGCTGAGTCTACACACTAGCTGTCGAATAAGAGGTCATGAGCTGTGTGACTGTCTCCATTACAGTACCGCATCCGCCAAATTCCACATGGGAGTAGATTATAACAGCTACAACTTCACTACACTGAAATCAGATACAAAGATTAAAGTTTCAGACAAAGTGCAAAAAAAAAAATAATAATTCAGTAGTTTCCAATGACAACAATAACCTATTAATTCATGTGCGTGAAGGAACTGGCTGATCATAAGCACAGCTCAGAAATACTTAAAAAGAAAAAAAGAAAAACAATCACAAAAAATAGAAGACATAAGTTCATCCTCCATATCAGTTTTCATGTGAAAAGGTTTTAGGCTGAACTCCAAAGTCTGTTGCCTAGGCAACAGCAATCAATTGTGTCCAAAAAGTCTAACATGTTAAGATATGTCTGCGCTTTATTTATGCCTAGTTCATACAGGAAGATTTTTATGCCAATTTTTGTCCCATTTCCATCTTGCAACAATCTAAAGGATGCCGTGATTACCAGAAGGGCTTCAAAGAGAATATTAAGAGATATTCTTAATATTCTTAATATTAAGAATATCAATATTCTTAATATTAAGAATATTAAGAATATTAATACCAGGGTTAGATCACTCTGGACCCTGGTTGTGTTCAGAGTGATCTACAACCAGGGATATTCAACATGTTGGATTGTCTTGGTTAAATATCGTAGTGTGTGGCATTCCAAGAGGACAAACGAGAACACAGCCAGTTAAATGTGACGTGTAGCCAATCTGAAAGTGAGGTGACGAAAACAAGGAGGGGAATCCATAAAACACCGAAGACAAAACAACTACCATGGAGGACCAGAAAGATCAGTGGAGATGTCTTTGATTAGTTGTTTTTCCCCATAAAATACAGCGCACAAACTATCGCCATTACTTCTTTTACCAGTCGGCCATGTTTGTTTACTCTGAATTCATGATTGGTCTCCAGAGGTTTGGCAAGATTTACTGTCTGACGTCAGAATGTTGGTGAGTGAAATTGGTTCAAGCATGTGTTGGTCCTGTTGTAGAGTATGGCTGGACTCCACACAATGTAACGCCAAACTTGCTATATCTACCATTTTTTATCGTAATGTGGTCTCAGGTTTTAAAAAAGATGAGGAAACAAATCACTGATGTAATCTATTCTGCAAGTTATACAAGGAAGTATATCTATTTTTTTATATGAGGCAAGAGTCAAATATACTGTCAAGATGTTTTATTTGTTCTGAAGAATTTTATTTCCCTAGATTTTGGAGCTTTATTGTGACTTTACAATAAAATCGATAAGATTTTTACTTGTTTGTGGGGGAACACAAATGTTCCTTCCTGTCACTTTATTTTCCCTGTGCATACACAAAAAAAATAATTAATAATCAAAATATTTGGAAGGAATCCTCCCCAATTTTTACTGTCAAAAAATGGCGATACTAAATCGGATCACATTTAAATCTGTAGCGAAAGCAGAACAGAGCTAGAGGTTCGGTGCAGAACTGGACTGATAGCAAAATCTACAGATGCTAAAACTACATGTTTATCTGTCAGCTATGACTGGTTGTTTTTTTGCCTGTAAACACACCAGCGGGGAATGTTCTTTGGTGCGCTTTGTTTTGGGTCTAGTGAAAAATAAGATGAAGATGAAGAAATATGTGTTGATGCAGAGATAATATTCTTTCCTCAAGTTTCTCTATCACAGTTTTCTTTCATGATGAACTAAAACAAGAGACACAAAGACGGCATTGGCCAGTCAGACCTCAAAGAAAACTGAAAAAAGCTGTTGGTCAGTAAATGTCTGACCGCTGCTCCTGAATAAAATTTTACGTTTCATAAAACATAAGGAAAAAACAAACACAATTAAAGCCTGCAGCATGTTTAAATTATAACTTAGAAGAAGTTAATATTCTAACAATCCTACTTTTACTTACTTAAGAGCAAATTCAGTTTGAAATTTTAATTTATAATAAAAATGATTACTGAAAAACAATGACAATACATAATTCTGGTTCCCCACTAAACACCTGAAAAAAGGAAGTTGCTGTATTTTTGCTCAGCTACTTGAATGGTTCACGTTCACTGCATCACATGGAGCAGGTGCATCACCTTGTTGTAAGCTGCTCACCTTGTTGTACTCCACATGCAGTTTTTCTTGCTCACTTTCCAGTTTGTCTTTCAGGTTCTTCTGCTCAGAGATGTTGTCCTGGATCTGGATCATTCGCATGTTCCGCTCTGAATAACAATGGGACAAAAATCAATAGCCCGATCCCAATCTATATACAGGAAAACAGCCCATGACAGAACCCTGATGGCAGATAGGCCCTCTGCAAGCTCATTTCAGAGTTCTCAAGGTTACTGACATGCTGCCATTTATTTGGGAAGAAAACACTTTTCATTTGCATTCCTAAAAAGCTTATTGCAGATTACAACTACAGTATTACCTCATTTAATAATCTTGTAAAAAACAGATAGTGCTGGCAAGAAATAACCAGTAACACCTACTTCTAAGTGACTCTGATAAGAGCAAATTTCTCCTGCTGTCTCTGAAATTCTAAAGTTGCTGCTCCAACTTTCTAAACACTGCACTCTCACATTGTGCAAGCAAAGCTAAAACTGCATTTGTTCCACTCAATATAAAGATCTCTGCTTTATTTCCAGCACAGAAAAAGAGATTGGGAGTTAGATAAGCTTCAGATAACAGAGCATTTCTCCTCCTGAGTGCAGATGTGATCATAGGAGTGTATCACGCTTCACACAGTTGTTGCTAGAAGCCACAGAAACGCTCTAAACATGAAGGACCCGTCCAAAATGGTGGCACCTCTGGAAGCTTCCACAGGGAGTTTCAAGCAATGAGTATCTTACCTGCAGTCAACAGTCCAAACACATTATGTTTGAATGTGCTCACTGAAGGTTTCTGCACACTTATTAAAAACTGATGGTTTTATTTTATTGAGCCAGAATTAATATTTCACATAATCAGTCAGTAAAGAACATAACGTCTCTCTCCAAATCTATCCACGTTTCTACAATGAAGGAGTACAGCAATATACTGTGACCCAAATCCAGCTCTTACCCATCTTGTTCTGGAAAAATATGTATTTTTCAACAATGTGATCAAAGTTCTGTTTCATTATAAAATCATAACTGGAAATGGCTATATTATAATACTAAATCAATGTAATCAGCTAGGCTTCCTCAGATAAAAAACCTGCATTATCAGTTGAATTTGACTGAATTGTATTAAGACCAGGTTTGAAGTATAATTAATTTGGATCTGTCTGCCTGATTGGGTTTATCTTGTGGATCTTATAAAGTGCCTTAGTACAACATTAGTTGTAAATAGACGCTGTAAACTGGAGATAAAGTGAATTCAGCTGGCAAAATCAGACTTATAGCTAATTTCCCATAAACGTCCATCAGATGTGTTTCAGTGGTGTGAGCTCAGTTCATATTTTACTGAATGCAACTGAAAATAAACATGACCAGTGGTGGACAGATGTGACGGGCAGTTTGTTCACCCAGGTAGTAGTTGACGAAGTCTGCAGTGAGGGCTGGCTGCTTGTGCTTCCTGCGTCCGTCCATGCTGGCGTTGGCATCTGAAGTGTCCACAGGGAAAATGTCAGTGCTGATGCCCATCAGTTCTGCCTTCCTCATCAACTTCCTGATGGCTGAGGCGCTGGAGGTCAGAGGTCGGGGCAGTTTCTCTCGGGGAACCCAAGCCTGAGGCCGAGTGTTCCGGGACAGCTCTGCTTTGGCTCGGTACTGCTGAAGGCGGGTGGTGATACGGGCCTGAGAGGGAAATACCAAGCAGCTCTTCGTTAACCCCCCACTGTGCTTCAAACTGAATCTGAACCACGTCTAATCTCTGAAGGAATTCAAAACAAACACTAAACCTAACATAAATATCCTGAAACCAGAAGTTTACATATGCAGATGTTTATCCCGTTTCTCCTCCAGATGTAACAAAAGTCTTTTTTTACGGCCAAATAGTTCCAGTTAAGTTCCATCAGACCACAGGACATGTCTCCACAGTTGAAGGTCTCCACAAACTACAATCTGATTTTTTATGTTTCTTTAATAGTAATAGGTTCATCCTCACAGATATTGCTTTTCATATCTGTTTGGGAACTGTCTGCCTGTGGATAATGAGACGGTCTCAGCAGCTTCAGCATCTACACTAAGTCTTTGTCATTTATTTTGGGGTCAATCTGCATATTTTAGACCAGAACCTGTCTCCTTCCTGAGTACTGTGATGCTGTGATGGTTGGATATTCCTTTCATACCAACTACAAGTGAACAGATGAATTTGATGGAATCAAGCATCTAGAAATTGTTCCCAGGATGAACCAGACTGGAGCAGCTCCTGATTTTCTTCCTGATATCTGGGCTGATTCCTGCTGACAAACCGAGCAGAGAGTCCATCCAGGTGTGCCACAGGTCAGTCTTCAAATAACTCAAATGTGTCAATTAACTAATCAGAAGTTTCCAAAGCCGAGGCATCATTGTTTAAAAAGATGGTAGTCATTCTGTATGCAAAGTTCTGATTTTGAAGGTATAAATATAATAGTAATAGAATAAATAAATATTTAATATATTTGTTTGTCTTATTATTGTGGCACTTAGCAAATACAAAAAATGTTGATAATCCTAAGTGAGATGTTTAGACTGATTTAACTTCAGACGGTGATACAGAAAGGTGTGTGTTTCTTTTTACTCCATGTATGTAAATGTCTGTTCTCAACTGTACAAGAATAAACACAAAAGCATGTAGACAATGTTACCTGAGCCTCAGGCGTGAGCTGCTTCTCTCTCTCCTGTAGAGAGACCTTACAATATGACTGTAAAGCCAAATAATTCTTCCTTTTCCACTTCCTGTCAAAGCGATCTGCATGCTGCTTGCAGTAGGCAAAAAATGGATCAGCAATATCCTGATGAGACACAAAGGCAAGACATGTTTAATAATGACGCCAAAATTTAAGTCAATTTTTACTAAGTCTGAAATCAAGGTACTCAAGCCAAATATAGCTTATTATTTTAATCAAATGTTATTTATTTTATTGTAGGGATAATAAAGAGTTAATATGAAAGTTATTCACGTTATTAAAAGTGACTAGAAATCATTCCCTTATTTCTGGTTCATGAAACTAAAAGCAGAGTTTTTAGAGAGCTGAATCTCCAAAACATGACAACCTTTAACCACAGCGAGATCAGGAGCTCAAATCCTGATCTCGCTGGATTTGAGCGAGACAGAGCCGGCTCGAGACCGTCATCATGAACAGGAAACGTCACTTTAAGAGGAACTTTCTAAGCTCACTGGCTTCTCTGCTATCTGCTGGTCCTCTCAACTATGGAGAGGTAAAACAGACAAAATTAAGTAAATACATCATAAAATCATTTATTAAATGCACCAATAAATAAATGTTCAATTAAACAATTTACTAAATGGTATTAAATTATTATAATGTAAACTAATAACAACTGATGCAGATAATTCATTAAATGTGTATTGAATTATTTTACGGTTCCTGTTCCTGCAGCATCACCATGAATTTATGTGTCCAACTCACCCATCCAGGTTGAGGGGCAGAGCTTATCTGATCTGTTCAACTCCACTAGTTCTTTGTAATGGAGGATTTTCCTGAGCTTTCCCTGAGTTTGTTGGAGAGACTGTCGTCCTGACTAAGTGGTGGATAAAGTCAAAGGACTGATTGAGTGTGAGCTTTGTATTGCTATGACAAAAAGGTGATTCACAAAATGGCTTCCTAATTTTTCACAAACTGAGCATGTTTAATCTGCTGTACTTAAAAAACTATGAAACTCAGCCACTTCAAACCTGCCCTAGATTATTGTATACTAACAGTGTTAATTCATGAAATCTTTATTTGTCTTGTGAAAATTGAGCTATTAGTGCAGAATAATCTAGTCTAGGTTTGAAGAGTCAAAGTGTTGGAGCGTTTCTAATGTGGTCCAGATACAACAAAGAGCTACACTGGCCTTCCATTAAACTTTCACAAATCAAACCATCTTGGTACATTTATTTAATTATTCCATGTATTTATTTATTTATTTATTTAATTGTGTTCCTTTTAATCTACTAAACTAAACTAATAGAAACGTTGCTTTACTTCTGTCTGCTGGTAGCAGAGCTCCGAATCATTCAGTAACTGTAAGTTCTATTGTCATGCATTGTTCTGGTGAGTATGTACCTCTTCTGCTGCAGCCTCAGACAGGAGCCCCTCCCTCTGTGCGCAGGTGACGTGGAAGTAGGATCGACACATTCCTGCATCACAGCTGATGCACACACCGGTCCTGGCAAAACGGGCATCCTCACAGAAACTGCACTCCTGTACCAGAACACACAGCAAGGACAGCGATTCAGATTCAGATTGGAAACTAGGGAAGTGAAGTGTTTTTAAAACCAGAAACAGTTGTTTAACCTTAGAAATCAGCTAGTTTAAATAAAGACTGATGTGAGTAAAGAGAAAACTAAATAGTGTAATGTTTCTTTCTCAGCAGGTTATTTTCTGTACCTGACTCCATTAAAAATATCCAAGAACAGCCTGAGATTTTGGAGTATTTTACTTGAGTTCATCAGGAACAAACTATCTGGCTGTGTTCCTGGTTTTATATGAACCCTATGCAGAAATTCATTATTGTCATCTCTGCCAGCAGTGTCACTGGTTCAGTGTTTACCTGGACAGAGTACCGAGGATAATCAACATCACTGCTCTAACATCATTAAAACTGAGAGCATGTCTTTGTCACTTCCTGTTAAGATATTCCCAGACCTCATTAAATTCAATTTTTTAAAATGACAGCTAAATGATCCCTTCTTACACCTTCCAGAGAATTTACAAAAGCAGTAACTCACATTTTATCATGTTTCAACTGCAAAATTTCAGAAATCAGTTGATGTAAATGCTTTCAGTCGCAAAAAAACTCTTACTTTCAGATGAGGTGAGCAGGATAAAAAAAATATTACTTAAAATATGTGTTGTTTAGCCCTGGACCACTGCTTCTTACTGATGGACACAAGTCATGGACATGAATGTTATTTAGGATGTTAATGATGCACTTGGACTATTCTTCTTCCAGATTGGCATGACGATCTAACAGCTGTAATGAATTTCTAAAGCACCAGTTTATTGCTTGAGTTTAAATTTACTGTAACTTTTCTTTAACTCCTACAGGGTCAAAATTAAGCATAATGAGTAGATAATAAACATAAGCAATAACTATTATTTATCTACAAGTCCCTCAGCAACATGCAGTCAAACAATACTTCTTTTGTAGATGTCACTGAGTTTTTCTTATAATTCTGGCTCTTCTGGTATTTGGGCTCTCAAAAACAATAGAGTTTATTTAAACTGGTTGGTGTTCTTGAACACACCCAGCTTTAAGCTAAGTTTACAAATGTTCTCTGATGTTAAAGTTGGGTCCATGACAGAGATCTAATGTTAGTCTGCTTTATCCATTCCAAAACCTGCTCTGATGTGTGTTTGGGATCATTATCCCTAATAAACATGCTGAGTCATCGTTGGATCCAGTCTGTGTAGCTGCTGGTGTTTACTTCTGCCTTGCACAAAATGGGTATTAGTGGTGTAATTATGACAAAAGCTTACAAATGAGAACAAATGTAATTTCCCTGCAAAGTATTGAGGGATCTATAACCCAGGATCTGCTGGGATATGTGTTGATGTTTGAGCCTGTATGCATAATTTTGACCCAGGTAACATGGAAGAAGGATTGACACATTCCTCCATTCCCAAACATTGCATCCATAAAAAAATACCATTTGTGAATCCAAGTGTCTTTAAATTTATTGGCAATGTTTGTTTTACGATCATTCCACCCAGAAAACCACTAAATTAATATGACATCACCGCTCTTGGGGAGCATCTTATCACCTGCACTGTTTAAATTTTGCCTTTGGAAGCGGTGGACATATTTCTACTGATTATGAAAATCCAACTCAACCTGAGTCAAGATGTGAATTGACAACTTGCCTTAGCACCGTATTTTGAATAATTCATCTCCGTAAGCGTCACTGGTCGCAGTTTATCGATGTCTCCAAATGCTACTCCAGGGACATAAAGTGCACAGACCACGTGCACCCACCTGAAAGTGGAAGGACAGGATGAACATACATGTTTCAAGCTGAAAATAAGCTTGTAATCGGTGACATTTAGATCCACCATTTTTAAGGCATGTCAGGAAACCAATTAAAAAACATGGCAGAGTTTTTTTTTTTTTTTTTCCTGCAGACAATAAGCAGCCTAATATTGTGAAATTGGCTGCAGTCAGTTGCTCAGAGACTTCAAAAAGAAATGAGCTCATAGATTAATATAGCCCCAGATGCTGGCTACACTTTGGTGTGACACAATTTCAAATGCGGACTTTAGAGAAGAGAATCCAAAGTCCAATATAAAGATATCCATCTCTAGCAAGCAAGCGCTTCACAGTTTAATTTGCTGTGTTTTTCATGCTCTAGTGAAGTAGTAAATTCGGGTGCAGCCTGGCTGAGGAGCACCATCAGCGATAACGTGGCTGAAGTCTCCATGCTTCACAAAACACACTCTTTTCTCTCACTCCTTTTTCTTCCTCTTCCTATTCCTTCTATCCGTATTTTTTTCACTCCTCTATGAGCTCTCTCTCTCACTAATCCAACTTCCTCCTTTTCTCAGCAGCGAATAAACAATGAGCACAATTTAGACAGCATTTTTGCTGCCGCTTGCCGAGCTCAGGCCATTAGCTGTTATTTGTTTCTGATTATGTTAGTTGTCCTGCTTTTTTCTGAGAAACTGGACCACACTGTACTACACCGTCCCACCTCCCGGCATCCGTCTCTTTGAAGATGCCGTCCTGGTTGGGGCACAGCTCACAGCTGGGAGTCACTCCATTCTTGCAGGCGTCACAGAACCAAGGCTCGGTGGAGTTCTCAGAGGCTGAGCTCATGATGGAGTCGCTCTCACCGTCCACACCGTAACACCCTGGAGTCCAAGAGAGGACACAGCTTTAGAAGGCACTCCAACACCAGCAGACCTCAGCTGTGTGCCATGGTGCTCACAGAGCTCAACCTGCGCAACATGATGGTACTGATGAATAGCAAATGTCAATAAAACATTTCAGAGAGGAAGGACACATCATTTAGTGATCAATATGTGGGAATAAATGCTGTTACAAATGTTTGGAAAAAAAATCAGACATTATCTGTTAACTAAACAGGATCTGCAGACAATATGGTGACGATATGAGTGGCCCTGTGGACTGTAGCGGTATAACGGTACGCGCACAGACATCGGTTTTAAAGTCAGGGTTCATTATGTTTCCACTTCAATCAATAGAAACAAATAGATGGTCACTATAGAACTGACTGGAGATTTGGGAGAGAGACAAGTATATGAGAGGTGGAGGGGGGGGGGGCGAGTATGGTTGACTGGATGATACAATAAAACTTGAAATTGGCTAATATTGTTGTTTAGGAATATTCCATTAGACTCAGCAAACACTTGAAAACATAAAGGTCTGGAGTTGATTGGATTTAGATGATCCAAAGTACCACATGTACCTGAATGCACCATCAAAGTGCAGCTGTTGGGAAGTCCAATGAAAAAAGATGGGTTTTCAAAGCAGCTTTAAAAATAGACAAAAGGCCCTTTAATATGAAGGACTAAATAAAAGTAGACAGTGATGTCATGGATAATTACAGTTTCTGGTCATGATGCTGCAGAGAAAGATGAGTTTTGCCCTCTTAATGAACAAACTTTTGCCAACTGGAGCACATTCGAAGGGAAGTCACACAATTCAAAGTCATGCAGGATTTTATGATCAGCAAAATTTCCTTCATTTCCTTCTGATCAGGACTTATACAGACCATCAGCATTCGCAGGAAACATCACGACAGCAACTTAATATATAACTTAATATGGTTGCTTAATATCAAAATTGTTGATATTTGCTGCTGTGCCAATAACATGACAAGGTCAGGTCAACATAACGATACCTACAGTTTGAGGTTTTTAACATGCAGCGGTATGCTAGGCCAAATTTTCACTTGAACAAATAGGAAATGAAGAAAGTAGAAAAGTCATGGTGCTGTCTGGTCCAAAGCTGTCAATCTCCAGTCGCACTGCAGCACCGAAAATTGAATATTTAATCAAAATACGTAGCCCCAGAGAATGGAGAAGAAGCCAAGGGAACACATTTTTATGTTGTCCTCTTAATTTTCTGAGGTTGCCTAAACAATTACTTGGCTGATGTGGTTTCTATGGCAGCTATTACACCAGGCAAACGTGCTCCTCACTTCCAATGAGGGCAGCAATCAGTACTCTGCCTCTGCTGGGGAGATAACACTCCAGCTCCTAATTCAGTCAAGCAGCCTTCGGGCTTTTTGAGCAACGGGAGAGACTCACAAATCAAAAGCTTGCTGTTCTGCAGGCCTGTCACTGGATGCCACACAGAGGAGTTGGGCAGCCCATCAAAAGCAAACAATGGTGCAGACGGAGTTGTTTATTCAGCTCTTCACTTTGTTTGGTGACTGTGTGTCTTCTGATTGAAAGACGGTTTGATGTGTGTCATGGTGAATAGTTAATTCTGACCTCTGCTTGTAAGAGGCTTTGGCAATATTTTCTGTTTCCTGCAGATCTTTGATTTCTTAGTGAGATGAATTCACTTATACAATAAATGCAGTCAACATGTCAATGCTATCCAACAGTGTATTAGGAATGACAGTGCCATTAATGCTTTACAAAATCTTTATGTGGTGTAAATGAAGCTGCTGTTGGTTTGCTCCTGGCAGCAGTTAAACTCTTCTTTACTGACTGAGCTCAGACAAATGCAAGTCAGGGTTACAAATAATCACCAGTGCTGGTTTAACAGATTTATGGTGGCACGGATCTGCCGTGTTCCTTTTGAACTTGGAAACTAAGCTCACACTGTAAAGCCAGAGTTTGCTGGCTAATATGAGCTAAGCTGACAAAAAGTGATGACTGCTGGATAACTTCATAATCTTTAAAAGAAAGATTAACCTTGTCAGAAGTGACAAGCTTAGCAGGAAATAAGATAGAGCTGAGTGAAGTGAGAACCATTTTCACCTGGATAGGAACTTAACAGAAAGCTGTCTCCTTGTGTTCAACAAAGACTAACAAATTATGTATGAATCTACCAAGAGGTTTGACTAAATGACCTAATGAAAGCAAGGACTTTCAGTGGAGCTGGTCCTGAAAAGCAAAGAGCAGTTCAGTTAAAACAGATTACTCTTCTGACATTCACATATTTTTTATTTGTTCTTTAAAGTACAGTATAATATGAAAATGTTAGAGGTTACCACAATACCCTCAATTAAATAGATTCAAATATGAACAAATAAATTGTCCTACATGTTTCAAAAATATTCTGCGTAAGACACTTCCACATCTGACAGTTTGTCAGATGGAGCTCAAACAAACAAGTCAAACCTGAAGACATTTGTAAAAAAAATAAAGACTGTCAGGTGACCCAAAGCCTTTGGGAAAAACAAAAAACCGTTTCAGCAAGCAAAGAGAAATAAAGTTAATCTTGAAATTGCTGTGTGGCTCTTTACAGTGATCATGAGCTTAGTTTGGCTCTTAATGTCGGCATTAAGATTTGCACTGGTTTGCATACCTGCTCTGGACTGTAAACACAAACAACATTCTTACTTAGAATATTTCAACAGCCTTTAAGAGCTTGACATGTATTCATTCACTGCTTATCATTCATTATGAAACAATACTCTGAAATGTAAAGATAAAGCTGTCAAAGAACAACAATACATTTCCAGCCTTGTTATGGAAAAGTACCCTGAACATACTCCTCAAACCTGCATGACATCACAAGGGGGCAACTTCTGTGAGATGTTTAGAGCCGAGTCAGGGCAAAGAGAAGGAGGCAGAGACAGAAAAGAGATCAAATGGTGGACTGACTGAGAAACACAGAACCGGGACCACCAAGCACGAAGCCCATCTGCTTGAGGCAACCATGATCCTCTTGTTCAAACAAGCAAAAAATAAGTGCTGTGTTTTTATTGAGCAGACAAAGTTCCAACAAGCTTTGTTCTTATAGTCATAAATCTATAGCAGAAACTTGAAACAATAAGGGCAAACTTTGGTTCTGAATCCAGAGAGAGAAACTACTGCGACACCAAGACTGGACCAGAGAAACAACTGCCTCCCAGCCTCAGAGCAATAGAACAGCTATGAAGCTGAATCCCAGGTAGACCCAAAGAAAGCAACCAGTTGTCTGACCCAGCTGTACGTCAAGACATTGAAAAACTTTTTTCTTTTTTTTAAGTATTTAATCAGGTAATAATTATTCAGGCTGTCAGCATACACAGATTCAGATCTGTGTATCAGTAAGTGAATGACTAACTGGGGTGAGAAGGTCTTTGGAGTCCTCTGACTTGATAAAGTGATGTACCATTTGTCCAATCTAAATTCATCTCAAAATTCTCCTGCTTAGCTTTGAATGAACTAGCCAATCTCAGTCTTTTCTACCCCCAGCCATGCTCTACAAGACCAGAGCAGCAAAAAAGATCATACTCTGCAGAAAACTACAACAAAACTTAGAGGGTGTATGTATCTTTAAAGAAATCAACATAAAAATACTACATTATAAAAGAAATAATAGATATATTATATTTGCAGCTTTAAAACAGCCATTTTTCATTATTAATAAATAAGGACATGAGATTGGTGAACATAGTTGAAGTAAAGAGCTGTAACCGACAAAGCTGAGGGTAAAACACTTTAAGGTAATTCTGGCTGCTTGTATGACTAACTGGAAGAAGAAAATCAAAAGGTGTTGCAGCAAGAACAGGACTTCTTGATCAGCTCAGTGAAGACGGGGCCCAGCTCATCCCAGCTTTTGATCTCTCACGCTGGTCTTTTCCCCCACTTTCATGTCAGTTTCTGTTTTCTTCTGAGAGTGTGTGATGGTGTCCATACACTGTGAGACTACAAGAACAAAGAAAAGCAGTGGAGTCGAGCAGCACACTGTCTTGTCGGAGCTGCAGATGCTGACAGATCATCTTTCATCTCTGACTTAAAATAATTCTGTCTTTCCACTTGTCTTATCCTCAAAAAGACATTTTATGATTTCTAAAATAAGCCAGGATTCTGTACTACATTCAGTAGGATTGCACTTGATCAACTATAGACGTGGCATAAGCCAAAACACTCAGCAAAACAATATTTTATAAATCTATGCTATATTTCCCCACATAATTGACCATAAAAATCCCATAACACATTAATACTCAAAACCAACATCAACTTATTGGCTACTTTGTTAATTTCTTAAATGTTTTAACGGTATGTGATTGTGTGAGGTTTATTTACCTAGAGTTTCTTAAGTTGCGACCGCACACATCAGGGCGAGCATGATAAGAAGGAGAGAGTCAGGATGGAGTGTGTGGATCATAAAGATACACACTCCACGTGTCTTTATGATCCACATCTGCACTTGTTCCACAGAGCAGGTAGAACAAGAATTTGTCAACTTGGCATGAGCTAGAATTCTATTGAGTGAGTGTTTGTGAGATTTAAATGCACAAACAACAAATTATTATTTTTCCACATAGATGTATGCACTGTCATCAGTCTCACTGAATGCTCAGGTTGGAGGCACAGCATAATTATCAGCAGTGCAATATGGAGGGCCCAGACTGGAAGTGCTGTGTTTGAGCACAACTGCACATAACCTTGGAAGTTGATGGCTCCATGTTAGACCATTGGCAATAATCGGCTTAACTTAACAAAAAAATTCAATTGCATTTTTAATTTTCTCTGCTCAACAGCATTACATTCACCCTGACCATGGCCAATCAGAGGAGGGGTTCAGCCATTCACCATCTCTGATTGGTTTAGACCATGATAGAGGCCTAATATGTGCCTATCATTGTTATTTAGCTCCATTTACTAGTAGGCTCCATCCAGACTACAGCTGTCCACCATCATGGTGGACCTGAATACCCAGTGAGCTTGGCTCTGGAAGTTATCAAAGTATATGTAGTGTCATAGTACTTCAGAATGATGGATAGTAAAATCTATTTTAAGAAACTTAATACCGCAGCGGTTGATGGTGTGCCAAAATAAAACAATCTGCTAAGTTTTCAAGTGAATGAATGTTTGTAGGAATTTCTAGCCTAGCATCTTAAACTATGAATGAAATATAGTGAAGCTCCTAAAGAGGGCATTTTACTGCAGCTACAGAAACTTTTGGATGGTAACCTGCAGCGATTAATTGCAAGCTTAACTTCAGGTAATGTCACTGAATGTTTCAAGCTTTAATTCAAGGAATATGACTTACTTTATTGCAATACATGTTACCGCTAGTAAGGGGAAAAATTACAATGTAATTACAATTACAAAGGCTTTATAAAAACAAAGACATTTACACAAGTTCAATTATGATTCCTTGGATGGGGAAGTTTAGTTTTGTTTTTGTTTTGTTTTTTGTCTTTTCTGTGTGCAGTATTACTCAGTTGAATTAGTCAAATATTCTAATTTAATATTGTGTAACTGGGAGTAGTTTAACAGTGACAGGGGGAAGGAGAGGATGAGGAGGAGCAGCTGCTGCAGGCGGGCAGCAGAGGGAGAGGCTGGAGATAAGGAGACTGGGACCAATTTGCATATTCATAGTTCCATCCATACTGAGGCCAAGGTGTAGCATTATATCTGAGTCACTCTGGGGCATGAAGGGATTATTTTCATAAAAAATAACATTAAAATATGAAACTTTGGAGACAAAAAGAGAAATGTTCAGGGATTTGATCAATGTCAGGAAAAAAACTTTCAACATCTAGTTGCCATCTATTTTGAAAGTAGGATATTGAGATATGGACTTAAAATAAATCAGGCTCCTACTTTATCTATATACCCTAATTTATTTAGATCTTCAGCCAAAAACATCAGATTTTCTTTCCTTCCTTTCACAAAAACCGTTTCCTTAATGTTACGGTTCTTAAGCTGTGCATGACTGATAGAACTCGCACATCCTTCATGGATGGTCATGCAAAATGTTATTAACTTATTATTTAAAGTTAAATTCTAAGTTAAATAATGATGTAGTCCGTTTGTTCTCAAAAACATTAAACAGGAACATTCTTTTGAAGTCTCAAGTTTCTGACATGGAATGCTTTTCCAACGGGTACAACGGGTAAAATTATTTGTGTGATATTTGCAATAATAAAGAAATGGCTCCAGTAGCCGTTTCTATTTCATACACATCACAATTTGTATTGTTTTTCATTCATTACTGAAATGCATAAGCAGTTGATAAACATATTGTTAAACTGTATAACTAATTCTAGTTTACCTTGCTACTCAGAACAACAATTAGAAAATCCCCCTGCCTTTGCATTTTTCAGCTCCAACTGTGATGTTATTCTGATGTCTAAATCTCAATTTATAAAATATATGGAAAGCAGAAATACTACAAAAGGACAGTCCATTTTACTGATTTCAATTTTCAGAGCTGAGTTCAATTTCTCTGTAGTCCTCACCAATAAATTCCAATTTAGGTTAATTAAAATGTCTCCTCAAAACATGTTTTAATAGCCATAGTTTGGTTTTTAAGTGAATGTTGAAAGGGGCATCAAAAACTATTTGGACTTACCTGGCTTTTGTCTCTCTCCTGTGCGGCTCACAGCAATTTGACTGCTCTGTCAAGGTTCTTATTCTAACTACAGTTTGTGGAGTATTTTATTTTGAAATAGCTTTTATTTTGAAAAATATCAACCTCTATTTCCATTTGACTTCTTTCCAGCAAAGACGCTTTTCACACATCTGAAGTTCAATCATGTCTGTTGAAGTTACTTCAACTGAACCACTAGAACAGTGAAATCAATTCAATTTAAATTTACTTTACTGATTCCAAAGGAAAATAAAATGTTGTAACTCATATTATCCGAGGTTAAAACAGAGAGTTCTGACACCTCATGACACAAGAGAGTGCTGATTGTACTCCGAGCATATGGTGCGGTGAGGTGTTGTAGGTACAGCAACAGTACTCAATCAGAGGTAATAACAACTCATTGAAGATATTTGAATATCATGAGAAACTACAAAATTTAAATTCTCTTTGGGATAAGTAAAGTATTTTTGAACTAAACTAACACTTTACAAAAACATTGTTCAATTTTTTTTTTCCTCTCAGAGTTAAATAATTCATACTTAACATTTTTATTTTCTATTGTGCATAAGAAGCTTCAGTGCAGTGTGTTTTGACTCAAATGGGAATAATGAGGATTTTAGCTGCTGTGTTTCCTAATCATTCGGGGTGGAACAGTAATCCCTTATTGATTAGGCAGCACACCTCTAATAATGGAAAACACAAGACCTTTTAATTTAACAGAAAGAGGAAAAAATACTTCAGACAAAAAAAAACTCTTTAAGCTTTAAATTATTAAAGCTTAAATCTCACCTCTATATATAGATCGTTCCATGTTGTACGCTTATATATATATATATATATATATATATATATATATATATATATATATATATATATGATGCTTTGATAAGACGAACAAGTTATCAAAGAGTACAAACAAATAAAAGATCTTTTTCTTCCCCTTCTTTTTAAATTATGCCACTGAGACTTAAAATGAGTAATTAGAAGCAAAAAACTGAAAATAATTTTTTTACAGGGTCAACATAAAAACTGTAAAGGAAGCAGGCTGTTAATTAGTAAATGATTCTTATTTTAGATTGTGCAACTATCCATAGCCTTCATCACGGTCTACACCGTCTACTACAGGTTGAATATAACTTTACAAAAACGGAGTATGATCTGCATTCACTTTATTTATATTTATAAATAAAGCTGAACATTGTTGTTTAAAAATGTCAAAGCAATAATTGGTGCCATAAATCAGTCAAGCATTAAATTAAATCTCAAAATGCATAATGTGCAATAAAAGGGCACATCTTCACCGAGCTGACTGCCAGAGTTAAGTAACACCACCCCCAAAGAGAGCCCCATTTGTGTCCATGGAGGAGATAAGAACTGTCTGCAACTGCTGCCAGTGCTTTTCTCCCAAACCTCCACTGCAGACCACTTAGTTTCTCTTCAGTGTCCTTTCAGGCAGATTAAATGTGTCTCTGAGGAGGAAAATATCAACCAGCCTAACGAACAAGATAAATTTAAAACCGCCTCCTCATATCATATCTGCCAATAAAAATTTGTGCATCTACACACCACTATTTATGTATCTGTGTGAATGTGTGTGTCTTGTGGTGATGGTGGTGTTGGGAGGGTGTTTCTGTAAGTTTGTTGTTCCCCATTAAGATGAAAACAAAAAGGTATAGCTCCAAGTGTAAGTCTTAATGTAATTCTGTTTAGTTAATAGAAGAGTGCCGCTCATGGTAGCAGCAGGTTGGAGCAGCTGTGTTAGATCAGTTCTGATTTTTCTAGACTTTTGTTCTTTTTTTTTTGTTTCAGCATTGCACATTTGGACAAGCATTCTCTCTGGTTTTAGATGTTGTGCAGCTGTTCTGCTCTTACTTTTGTCTTTACTTTCAGTTTCTATATGTAACCATGGCAACAAGATATTATTTTCACTACTGGGAGCAGCTGATTAGCATCTCAAATAATACCTGAACTATCACCCCAAATCCCAGGGGTCTTCAAGCATCTGGAAATTGTTCCCATGGATGAACCAGACTGGTGCAGGTCATCAGTTTTATAGCTGATATCTGGGCTGACTTCTGTTGAGTTTCCCATCTTATCAAACCAGAAGACAGACCTGGGTGGCGTTAAAATACATCCACAGGTGCCTTCAATTAACTCAAATGCATCAGTTAATATTTTGTTGCTATGGCAGCCCACTGGAGTCCTTTTATTAATTCATATATAGCTGATTTAGGCACTGGTTTAACAAAAAATTCAAGGCTGAAGTACAAGTCAGCGGAGTTAATGACCATTAGACGAAGTTCCGCTGTTAAAATATCACTGAGGCTGAAATCCGCATTTGGCAGTCAGTGGCTCCTGAGGTCAATGGACTGGTGCAGCTGAGTGTGAAGAGCAACAGTCAAGAGGAAACATTGTGACCAAAAGCAGAAAAAGGGGAAGCAGGTGGTGCATTGACCCAGCTAAAGGTAGGAAGTCACAGATTCAGACTCTCTTTCTGGCCAATGTCCGCTCTCTGGATAAAAAAGTGGATTTGTTACATCTGGATGTTTCTACAGAGATGAACAACTGCGCTGTTTTTTGCCCAGCAGAAACATGGCTGAACAACAACATGCTAGACTCAGCCTTCCAGTTGATTGACCTCACAACTGGATGTTGCAAAGTTGCCAACTTTGCAACTTTTTTGCTATACTTAGTTCAAAACTAAACTGGTATAGGCCAAAATCAGTCAATTTTTTTTTAAATATCAGTGCAGAAAACTGCCAACAGTGCATCCTTACTTTTCCACAGTCTTTAGAACAACTGATTGGTAAGGACCATTAATACAAACAAAATATGTTTAACAGCAGTTGAAGAAGTACTTAAACAAGTCTTGAATAAATTTACATATTTGACACAACATTCCTAAGGAGGTGGAGGAGATCTGACAGGTAAACCAGGTCAAAACTTATCACTCAGCGATGACTGGATTTTTGCATGTCAGACACAGGCAACAAGCACTTAGGCTAATTCAATTTGCACATTTGCAACCTACCTGGAATGGGAGAGTATCTCCTGCTACTACCTGCAGGACATCAAGTTGCAAAAAGAAATTCAGCATGTTTAAAAATGCATGCATCCTTGCCTACTTTGCAGGTTTCTGCAAGTGTCTTTCTGTGCATTCTCGGTCTGCTGGCAGGAGCATTTGTTCAAATGACTTGGTGTAAGCGTCGGTGACGCATAGTAGAAGCACGTTTTCATCCAGTTTGTGTCAACTTTGCCGTTGGCACCTTAGAAAGTTTGCGATGAGCGCCAGCAAGCCAAGCAAGCTGGGGTAACTGGAACACTCACGCTCAGTTCAGCCCAGTTTGAGCCGGGCGGTCTTGTTGCCAGGGAGGGGCCTACCTTCATGCACAGTGACCCCACAGTTGTCACACTGGATGATCTCATCTGCATCCTCGCTGTTGTCTCCCAAGCAGACGCAGCATATAAGGATATGCTGGGTGTTCCAGGTCTGCGAGCGGTCAAGTGAAGCATCCTGGGGTATAACAAACATAGTACCAATACTGAGGCTGGGACAAATCCATAACAGGCCTGACAAGCTAGCAACAAGTTGAACAAACACAGAAAAAACCATAAAGACCAGATTCCTCTAGGTGATGGCTAGATTACTTAGAATTGGCCACAAAGCAGAGTATCTGTTTGACTGACAGGACTTAACTCAGAGAACAACAGAGAGACATGTTTATAAAGGAACAGTATTATTTATTTTCCAGGAGCATAGTGCCATATTATAGTACAATCAAATAGCATAGTTACCTGATTGTAACAGTTATTATAAAAATTGCTGTATATATCAAATATAACTTAAAATAAATTTGACTCTGTAATTTGATGGTTTTAACTGCTCTTTCTGACACTTTGCCTTCAGCACCTCATCACAACAATGCTCCATAAAGCCATCTGCAACCATTCTTAGAAGTGCTGGAGTAAGAAGTATCATGAGCTCAGCTGACTAGCAGTTCCACCTGGTGTTTGCTAATTGCTGCTGCCGCTAGTCTGGAAGAGATGAATGGGGAAGGCACAGGGGAGAGCTGTACGTTGTTTGTTTTGGTCTGCAGAACTTATCTTTGAATTTAACACTGAAATAAATTATATTGGAATTCAGTTTAAATAATGTAATTTTCTATTTTTAAAAAAGTACCTGGGTGAGGCAAATCAACTATGTAGCTAACCAAAATAAAGCTAAAACCAAAGTAAACTAAAAACCTTGCCTTTCTACTCTGGATGGCGTCTTGATTTAAAAAAAAAAAAAAAAAAAAAAAAAAAGCATAGTCTAGGATAATGAACTGAGATACTACTCTGGTACATTTAGGCAACAACTTCTCCTTATCGTCACCTTCCTAAAATAATGGCAAAAGTCATTTTTTGCCAAAACGTGATTCTTTTCTCTACAACATCTTTTGGCAAGACAAGTAAAAAAATAAACTCTTTGCTTCATGAAACGTATCATATATCTGACATTTTCAACCAAAAGTGCACTCACCTCATTGCCCTTTCCTTGAGACATACTGTCATTGGTCAGTTCATCATCAAAGGCATTGGTACTCTTCACCTTCTTCTTGGGCTTCTTCATTTCTTTGTCGCTGTCACTGCTACTATTGTTAATGTCGTCACCATGGTCCTTGCCCTCATCATCTTCATCATCGTCCTCATCATCATCATTATCATCATCGTCATCATCATCTTCACTAACACTAGCTCCCTCCTCTTCCTCCGTTCCACCCTTCTGAGTTGACGTTTTGCCTTTCCTCTTCTCTGCCGTGGGCCTCCAGTCATTATCGTCTTCACTGTCATAGTCATCTATCTCATTCAGTTCTTCCATCGTGGTGAAGTCCAGGTGGGGACGATTCCTGCGGAAATTCCATTTCTTGGGCTCAGTCAGAGACTCATCCACAGTGACAACGCCACCACCAGATGTTGAGGTAGATTCAGTTTCTCCAGCTGCAGCGCTCTCTGGCTCTGAAATCTTCTTGCTTTTCCTTCGACCTTTGGATGGAGTGGCAGACGAGACGTCTTTGGTGGAGCTGTCCTCAGACAGCTGTTGCTTAAGTTTCTCCTCATCTTCTGTTAAGTTGTCATCAACAGTCAGGTTTTTGGCCTCCTCATCTATACCGTCATTTCCAGAAACAGCATTTTCGGAGTCACTTTCTGAGCCTGCAGCACTCCCTTTGGACCCTTCTTCATCACTGCCATTGCCTGTGCCATCTGACCCTAATAAAATATAAATTTGATGAATAGGTTATGACACTGTTAATAGTTTCTTTGCCTTTGGAAGCTGGTCTGGAAGCCAAACTGGCAGGTATTTTAAAGCCAGTCACACCTTTCTCACTGTCTGTTAATAACATCTGATAAAATGTAAACCTCAAAGATTTTCCTAATAAACAAATTAACCATTTAAATATGGAACTGTCATTGTTGTGTGGACACGTTTTGTAAATGCATGAATGCAACATTAAAATTTACCACTAGAAGTAGGATTTTACTTCAGGAACATTTTTCAAAGACCCATAGTTGTTTCTGTTACTCCATCTTTCTTTCTCTATCTTTTCTGTAGCTGAAAGATGTTCATATTTCTAAATAACTAATGTTTTGTGACTGCAAAGAGTCTTCACTGCTTTGATTTGATGTTAATGTTCAAAGCTGCATTGTCAGAGATTGACTTCTGCACTTTAGTTTCACACATTAACTCATGTCTACATGTGTACAGGATAGAGATGTGCCGATCAGGTTTTTTCCTGCCGATTCCGATTCCGATCACCCATGAG
>NW_015114328.1:7626-10052 GCF_001443285.1 Poecilia latipinna | reverse complement strand
TGATTTCTGTTGTTGGCAAATGTTTGAGTGTGCCTAGGCCTGTTACTCGGTGCTAGCTTACAGTTTCGTAAAAAGCCTTTTCAGGTAAAATAAAATCTTTAATGTATGTCAGATACGGTACACACTACATATTGATCTGTTCAGCTAACGTAAGACTGTGTAACAGACAGGCTTCAAGGTGTAGAAGTTGTGTCGGTACTGCCATTATGCTGTAGTTAGCTAAAAGGTTTTCATAATGAATGTGTTTATTATTGACTTTTTTTCAGACTTGGGGGTCATTGTTCACACATTATAGGCCTCCTTAAGACCTTACAATATTTCAAGCTTCAAAATTCAAAAGGGATCGGGAGGTGCTGGTGCCTATCTCTAGCTAACGTTCCGGGCGAGACGCGGGGTCACCCTGGACAGGTCGCCAGTCTGGCAGGGCCACTCAAAATATCCCCATTCACTAAACACAAAGAAAGCAAAGTAATAATACTTACACCAGCACACACTCCTTTGTTCTTATTGATCCTATGACGGTTGAGCTGCAAATGCGGTCGTGCACAAGCTTTGATCCAAGNCAAAGTTTTTAATAAAAAAAATTTTTTTATTTTTAATTTTTTTTTTTTTTTTTTTTTTTTTTTTTTTTTTACAAGATCTTGATCATTCTGGTAGCATGTGTTCACAAGTCACTTTTTCCAAGCCAAGTCTCAAGTCTTTGAAAGACAAATCTAAGTCAAGTTTCTGACAAACATTTTCTCATCACTGTGAGTTAAACTTCTAAACTTGTACTGCTTATTAGGTCTAAATTATTGCATGAACATTAAATAATTATCTTTCAGTCTTTTCAAATGTATTAACTGTAATTTTTTATTCATTCAACCTTTAATTTACCATCCAAAACTTTGGAGAGACTATTTTGGTTTTCATTAGTTGCAATCCATAATCAACAAAGAAATGGAAATGTTGGATATGTGTAATGAAGCTATACATTCACATTTTCAAATTAAATAACTTTTCAATGACAACGCTATATTTTTATTTTATGTCCTTTATGGACAATGATCCCCAGTTTGCACTTGTGAGCCACCAGCAATATTATTTTCATTAAGCCTATCATGTTTTGCATTTCTGATATTGCATTTATGCAGTTTAAAGTTGGCACTTCTACTGCCAAACGTACAGAGCTACCCGACCTGACTGGCATGCTGTGCATTTAAATACCAACCTGAATTTTAACAAGAGTTCATTTGTACACCATAAACAGCCTCTGAATTAAAATAATTTCGCAGTTCATTTATAGAAGTCACCAACCAAATGGAGAGCACCGCTATGAACCTGCCGCTAATTTAGATCCTACATTAGATGGTCGAACTTTTTTTGTCTGAAAACCACACCAACTGTCTTATCAGCTGAAAACCTTCAGTGTTTACTGGCTAACTAGCATATCCTCAGTGACACATTTATGGTAGCCGCGTCTTTTAGCTGGCTAGCTCTCATTAGCATTAGCTGTGTGTTTTAGTGACCAACTGCAGCGATTCAACGGAAATAGTCAAAATGCCTCGCTTGGAACCAAACCACAATGCAGTAGCGAATGTTAACAACCTGGTTTCACCAGCAAATACACACAATGATGTTTCACTGAGTAGCATTTGCATCTTGAACAGCACAGTCGTGCTAACCAAGTCGCATTCCAGGCTAGCATGGGTGCAGCTTATGCTATCATTTCGCTTCCGTTAGCTTAACAAATCAAGTCGTTCTGAACAGAAAGTCGAGTTAAAAAAAACAGACAATAATAACAAATAGGATAAAACTCACTTTGAACTCCGTTTAATAAAGGGACGAGGCTCTCCTCAACAGCATGTTCTGTGGACAATGGTGTATACCGAAGTGACGTTGTTAGGATGTGATGTTGTTGCCATGGGTACAGTAGGGGGAGAATCACGATCAAATATGTCTTCACAGCATATGCTTGGATATTTCATACCAAGGTGCTGATAATGATGGCATTTAACCTGAGATAAACTTGGGACATGATAAAATAATTTGTTTTTTTACTTCATAAAATTTCGAATTGAGTAAATAACCCGGAAACAGAAGTGTTATCCTGTGTTGACGAGGTCATTACAGAAGAGAAAATGGGTGAACCGCAGCAGGGTTTAGCGAGTTCTATTCCCTTAATCAGTCGGAAAAATTATGGGCTTTTAGAGAAAAGATTAACTAAACAATTATTTAAAATCTCATCTCATTGGTCATGCCTAAATGTAAACCTTTTCCAAGATACTTGAGAATTGACAAAAAAGGGAGTTGCAGTGTAACACCAAAATACTGGAAACGATTAAGTTCATTGTGTTGTCTCTGATAAAACCAGGGGTGAAAGTAGGGGGGCACGGTAGGGTACTGCGTACCCCTAAAAGATTTAGCTTAATTTACCCCCGCTAAAT
>NW_015114328.1:0-2731 GCF_001443285.1 Poecilia latipinna | reverse complement strand
GGCCGATTATGATCGGTGGCCGATCGATTGGCACACCTCTAGTACAGGATGTATTTGTCTGTTACACAATTTTTATGGTCAGTTAGAATAAATGTAGCTCCAGAATGTAGAGAATCCATGAATTCAGTGACTTTGATTTATGATTAGGTACGGTAAAAAGTCCAGTCTTAAAAGGTTGACTGGTGACAGTAAAAATGTCCAAAAGGAAACCATTTTCATCATTAAGTATTTTGCCTCCCATAGCGTGCGTCAGCCACCACAGAGAACAGAGATTACCTGAAATGGTTTAGTCCAAAAGCATTTTACAAACCACTAAGTACACTGTTGCTGCCAACAACAGAGCATCTGGACATTTAGATGGGACAGAAACAACTCAAATTAGGAATTAATGACAAATTGTACTGCAACTGTTCATTTAAACTAGCTCTTTTGAAGGCTTGTCCTTCATATCATTAAGCTGTGTTATAAAATCATGCTGGACGATTAATTCTTGTTTTAGACAAGAATTATTCAAGTTAAATTTAAAACATGCATTATATTTAGGTAATGATAGACTGAAGATAATGTGTTATTTTAACAGAAACAAAACTTGACTTCATGCTTAGTATTTCTTAATTTCATAATGACTCAAAGAAATACTTAGAATAGTCTAATTTTAATGGAATTAAAATGTACATATTTCAAAAAGTCAGATTGTAAATCACAAATCTTTGTTTTAGACATTCAACTTAATCTCTTTCAATCATCATTGACTAAAAAACTGGTTTTATGTAAATACAAAAGACAATTGAAAAACACACTTATGTGCAGGAATGTATTGTATGATAGCAGGCTGTATGACAGAGGTCAGAGGTTGCTTCTTTGGTCTGCATGTGTTCTGTGGATCTGGAGAAGGATTAGACTGTATCCTACAAGATGAGGTTGGAAACTGTAATCTGAAAGAGGGATTTTTTTTATTTAAAATTACAAATGTATTCAGTATAGTGTACTTTGTAATTATGACATTTGCAACATTTTGTTATCCTGCCATGGGCCCATACTGCTGGAAGAGCCTCTATGCTTTTAATGCGATAATAAATGATAATGGTAAGTTTTCATATTTACTGACTTGTCTTAATTCTTTACTTGTTTTTGGGTTTTTTTGTTTGTTTATGCCTTATTTTTTCAATTACAGTTTAAAATGAACATGTCATGTGTCAACAGCTAAAACTAAAGTTTTGAATGTAAAGGAGCAGTTTGAAGAAAAAATAATCTCATATAGTGTAACCCTTCTCCAAAAAATCAATCCACAAGCAACCAAGAAGCAATCAACCATTCATATAGACACATCTTCAAACACAACAGGCAACGAGTATTATAAAGATAATAAAGAAAACAAAAAAAAAACAAACATTTTGGTAATACAACAGCACAGGCGTTTGTCCGTCTGATTTCAGATCTCACAATCCTGTCACTCGAGGCCTGCCTATCCTGAGTCTGATTCTGCTTGCGGTTTCTTCCTGTTAAAACACAGTTATTGTTTTCTACTGCTGTCCTGCACTTCCTTACAACTGAGAATTTCAATTAGCAAGGATTCAAAAAGCTTTACAACAAATAACCTCTGTGGAAAGATGGTTTCCATCTGGAAAGAAGGAGTATGAAATTTCTGCTTTAAAAATATGTGAGTGTGGAGACATTGGAACTCTTATTTATTTTATTAATCTGAAACCCTAGAACATTGGGCTACTTTTCACTCAATAAGTTCAACCAGCTGTCATAGTCCTGAATAACTAGGTGCTGTCTAGCTTATTAAGCAAACTCAGAAACTGCTTAAAATGCTACAAAATTAATTTAGTTTGTGTCCAAAATTATCTGATTGGTGGAACTAGATGTAGAGATGGAATCTACAAACTGGTTGAAATTGAAGAAATGCAATTACTAAGCATTGGACTTGACAGACATGCAGTAGACATAATATCAGACCTGAAGAAATGAAACATGTGGGAGCTAAGTAGGTGTGCACTACCAGCAACCAAAGTAGCTCCTTCACTCGATATAGCTGGAAAAGGCATGAGTTAGCCAAACTCTAGGGTTGATTTGTTTCTTAGAAATTGCCACAATCATTTTTACCTGATGCGTCCTCCACTTCAAAGTCACTATCATCTGAACTGTCATAGTCCAAGGCATCCAAGAGAGAGGCAGCTAGTGGTTTCACTTGACGTCTCTTCAGACTTCGGTCCACTGATAAACAGTCACAAAGAAAAACAAACAGAAGAATACATGTTTGAATGAATAGATATTATCATGACAAAATTATTAGTAGAATCAAATTCAATGTAGAATAAGGCCAGAGTAAAAGAAGGCAGATGTGAGCTAATATGTGCTGTTGATTCTAGCCAGATGTTCAAACACAATCACTATGTAGGCATTTAGAATTTCTTTGTGTTTATTTCGTAACTTATGTTACCTAATAGAATTATGTACCAGAAATGTTTTTCAAAGCTTTACAGTTTGTTAAAAAAAATGTGAACAAAAATAAAAGCATAATACAACATTTCTCACTTTGAACTGCCTTATTGCCAAAAAGTGCTATAGAAATAAAACGTCTTCTTCTCAGTGTTAGCAGTGACTTTAACTTGTATTATTCTTTGCATTTTTCAATATATATATATATATATATATATATATATATATATATATATATATATATATATATATTTTTTTTTTTTTTTTTTTTTTTTTTTTTTTTTTT
>NW_015114327.1:140517-142701 GCF_001443285.1 Poecilia latipinna | reverse complement strand
AGGTGTGCGAGATTGGAGAACGCGGATTTCTAAGAGTGGAAGAGTTTAAGCGATTTCTGGCGAGTAAAAAGTCGATTTCTAAGGCGGTTTTGGCATAATCTGGACTGTGAGTAGATTAAGATGGCTAGTTGTAGTGGGGGATGTTCAGCAGATGAAAATATGGATACAGGATGGGCTTTAGAACATAGAAAAGGGGGAGGAGGGAAAGACGAGGGTAAAAAAGGACTAAATGTAGGCAAAAGATCTTTGGAAGATGAGGAAGAAAGTGTTGAGGTGAGGAAGAAAAAAATGATGGAAGAATTCAAAGTTATATTAAAATTTAAAACAGGACAAGATATGATTGGGGTGAGTCTGATCAATTTATAAAATGGACTAAAGAAAGTTGTCGGAGATGTGAAAATGGCTAAAGTTTTAAGGGATGGGAGCCTTCTTATTATCTGTAAGAATGCTGAACAAAAGAATAAGGCATTAAAACTCCAAGTAGTGTGTAAAAAAGAAGTGGTGGAAAGGAAGGTAGTGGGGGAAGAAAGAGGAACAAAAGGAGTAATATCAGGGATCCCGATAGGAGAAAACTTGGAAGAACTAAAGAGAATAATAAAAGGAGGAGAGATTTCAGACATAAAACGATTACAGGCTTTTAGAAATGGGGAAAGAGTGGACAGTACATCTGTGTTACTGGAATTCAAAGATGAAGTTAAACCTGATAAAGTGATGATTGGATACATGAGTTTCAGTGTAAGAACTTATATTCCACCACCTCTCAGGTGCTATAAGTGCCAAAGATATGGTCACATTGCAAATGTATGTAGAGGAAAACAAAGGTGTGGTAGATGTGGAGGTGAACACCCTTATGGGGAATGTGGAGAGAATCCAGTTAAATGTTGTAACTGTGGAGGTAATCATACTGCAGCTTATGCAGGTTGTGTGGTGAGGAAAGAAGCAACTGAAGTTCAGAAAATTAAAACTGATAAAAAAATTACTTATGCTGAAGCAGTGAAAGAGGTGAAAAGTACGGAAAATGCTAACAAAACAAAGTTAGAAAGGAGACAGAAGATACTCAAAATAATGTCACGTTAGAAAAACTGATTCCATTTCTAGCATATATCATTAATTGTTCAGAACAAGCAAGAACTAAAACTGAAAAAATAAAAATTATAGTAAAGGCAGCAACAAAATTCTTTAATGTCAAAGATCTGTCATGGGAAAAAATTCAGGATGAACTTAGATGTGGAGAAGGACCATCTGAAAATGAAGGCCCTCAAATCACTACATAATTCTAATACTACAATGGAACGCTCGAAGTTTAATAGCTAACGGACAGGAATTTAAAGGGTTCATTAACAAATTAAGTATAAAACCAGACATAATATGTATTCAAGAAACATGGCTTAAATCAACATTGCAATTCAGTATTCATGGTTATGCAGTTTTACGTAAAGATAGAATAAATGGAAGTGGAGGAGGATGTGCTATATTTATAAAGGAAAACATAAAATTTATTCAAATGCAAATAAATACGGATCTAGAACTTAATGCGGTTAAAGTTTGGACAAATAATGATGTCATTAAAATAATAAACTATTATAATCCTTGTAAGAAAATAGAGAAAGCAAAACTTGAAACGATCCTTAGACACTGGAGAGGGAAAATAATTTGGTGTGGGGATTTTAATGCACATAGTACTTTGTGGGGAGAACAAGATGATTATAATGGTGGAATCTTAGAAGAATTGATTGAAGAAATAGAAATGGTAGTGTTAAATAATGGTGTAGGCACTAGGGTAGATTTGATAAGAGGTAAAGAATCAGCCATTGATCTGACACTGGTATCACAATCTTTGGCAGATAGTTGTAGCTGGAAAGTATATAAAAATAGCACTATAGGAAGTGATCATTACCCAATTTTTGTTGAAGTAGAAATGGATATAGAAGAAGAGCAGGTAGTAAGTCAAGGGAAATGGAGATTTGGGGATACAAATTGGGAAAATTATAAAAGAATAAGTGAAGGGGGTATGGTAAATATAGATATAAATAAACCAATAAATGATTTAAATTTAGAAATTAGTAATAGTATTGTTCATGCAGCAAAAACAGTCATTCCTAGAAGTAAAGGGATTAAAAAGAAGAAGATAGTTCCTTGGTGGACTCTAGAGTGTTCAATGGCAATTAAATCAAGAAACAAGGC
>NW_015114327.1:133555-135032 GCF_001443285.1 Poecilia latipinna | reverse complement strand
TAATAGTTTACTAAAAGAAATAGATAGAATACAATATCAGGCTTTAAGAACTTGTTGTGGAGCAATGAAAACAACCCCAGTATCAGCTTTACAAGTTGAAATGGGTGAGTTGCCACTAGAACTTAGAAGAAAACAACTAGCCATAAATTATTGGGCAAATGTAAAAGGGCATAAGGAAAACTTTCCTCCAAATGTTATGTTACAACCATGTCAGGAAAAAATAAAAAAAAAGAGAATCAATAGTTTTGGATGGATTATAAATAATGAGATAAGTGAGTTAGGAATAAATCATTATTTAATTAGTCCTGTGATGTGTATTCCAAATACTCCACCTTGGGTAAGTGGAAAACCTGAAGTTGATTTAAACTTATTGGGAAAAGGCAGACAAATAGAAAAAAAAGAGGTGGAAAAGTATATAAATAAAGAATATGCTGAATATTTACAAGTATTTACAGATGCTTCTAAAATGTTAAATGATAAAATTGGAATAGCATTTATAATTCCGGACTTAAACATTATGAAAAATAAAAGAATAACAGATAGAATGACAGTTTATACAGGTGAGCTAGTGGCTATATTAATGGCTCTAGAGTGGTGTGAGGAAACAAGGAAGAAGGAAATATTGATTTGTTCAGATTCAAGCAGTGCATTAATAAGTATTTTAGAACAAAATTAAGAATCGAGACAAGATATAATATTGAATATTAATCAATCAATTTTTAAAATTAAAAAATATGGATCTAGGGTTAAGTTAATTTGGATTCCTGCCCATATTGGGATAGTAGGAAATGAATTGGCGGATCAATTTGCTAAGAGGGCAGCAAAAAGGGATAATGGTGAGGTAAATATCAAAATAAGCAGAAATGAGGTCAAGAATATTAGTAAAATATATTTTAAAAAGAAATGGCAGGAATTATGGGATAGAGAAGAAAAGGCAAGATTTTACTATAGCGTTCAAAGAAAAGTAGGGGAATGTAGGGAAGGTAATAGGAATAGAAAAGAAGAGGATATTATATCCAGATTAAGGTTTGGGCATAAGGGGCTAAATAGTACTTTCAAAATAATTAATAAACATAGTACAGGGTTGTGTAATTATTGTGAAGAGTCAGAAACAGTGCAGCATATTTTTCTAGATTGTGATAAGTGCAATCGAGAAAGAGAGATATTAGTCAGAGAGTTAAATAGAAATACAGTAATTTTAGATATTAAAAATCTGCTGCAAAGGTCCTCTGAAGATGTAATATTTAACAGCATTTTCAGTTATCTTAGGAAGTCAGGTTTGATGGGAAGATTATAGTGATAGGACATCTAATCTATACTCCAGTCTGGAAGGTGGCGGTAATGCACCTATAAGTTGTTTGCCAACCGCCAAAAAACCTAAAAGAAGAAGAAGAAGAAGAAGAAGAAAGCAGAGGCGTTCGCTTGAGTTACAGGTATTTCTGTTCAGTTGTTGCTCTGCTTCTGTGTTGTCATCCTG
>NW_015114327.1:115926-129847 GCF_001443285.1 Poecilia latipinna | reverse complement strand
AAGAGTTGCAGGACACCAGCCCTCGAGAACCAAAATTGCCCACCCCTGGTCTAAAGGCTGATTTGTCCTTTCAGGCAGGTGAGTCAGAGTGATGGTGAGGCTGTGGCGACTCGCTTTGACTGCTCCTTCTTTGAGGTGTCTGCCTGTTGGGACTTCCTGTCGGTGCAGCACATCTTCCACGAGGCAGTCCGGAGGGCCAAGCGAGGTGGAGAGCACAGCAACTTGCTCAATGCTGCCTACGTCAGCGAGGACAAAGCTTTGCTGGGTGTCCACTCCTTCTCCACTCTATGCTACAAGGAGCTGCCGACGCCTGCCACCGCCAAGCTGGTCACGGTGAAGGCATCCAGAGCTCAGAGCAAACGGAGGGCCGCCACACTCACCCTGCTCAAGGGCTTTAAGATCTTCTGACACGTCTGTCATCCAACTGTGACTTTAGATGACTTTGAGACTGACGGCTCGATGCAACACAGCAGAGAACAGAGCAGGAAGAAGAGCTGGTATACTAATAGGGTATATTTTTCCTTTGTAAGGAAATAAGAAATTCTGGTTCATAAAAGCCTTTGAACAGCTCCTGCAGGGTTGTTCTTCTAAATGTTCTGGCTGTATGCTTCAGTTGTTTGTGTCTGATTCTGATTTACCCTAGGCTTTTTGTCTCACCCTTCAATCCCAACAAGTGGCAGACCAGAAATCCCTCAAAGGAATCAGTCATCACATCCTGTAGACAGCTGTGTAAGATGTAAAGTCATCCTCGCTCTTGTCAGACTGCACCATGACAACTGTATCTACAATGTACCTCACCACCGCCAGTGTGTAGATATGTGTGTGAATGGGTTTATGACTCAATGTAATGTAAAGCGATCTGGGATCTTTTCGGCTAGATAAAGCCTTATACAAGTAGAGGCCATTTACCATGGTACAAAGAAAACGCCATCATTTAATGCTAAGGTTTATCACAGCAAAATAAAATGACCTGGGGCCTCATGCATAAAGAGTGTGCAGTTTTCACACTAAAACTTGGTATGAAAAATTTTAAAAGTGCAGCGCTCAAAAAAATCAGATGTATAAAGCCGTGCACATGCACGTGGCTGCGCATCTTTCCTTTGCACGCTTTATGCATGAGGCCCCAGATCATCTGAAAGCCACGCGCAGGATTTGTTTTAGGAGTAAATGTAACGCTGATCTGAAATTCTTGTAAACAATACTTTCATTTCAGTGCCACCATATGACTGCAGCCAATTTAATGACGTCATGTTTTCCCATGATGGTCTATAATGTGAAAATTGCATGTATTAAGTATTTATTAGCACTTCTGGAAGTTTTTATCATACTAAGCTGGTGTAACAGATGATGTTTGTGACCTTGTTAGCACGTTCCTTTAGTGTTTCAACATATTGAATAAAAAGAAATACAACAATATCATCTTCTTGCCAGTAATAACCAAAATTATTAGCAAATTTAACAATTTTCCAACTTGCAAAACAAATTGTTATGAATAATTTCATGAATATTGTGCCACTTCAGCCAAGTTCAAAGGAATTAGTCCCTGAAGTCATTCTCAGCTGTTTATTTATTCGAGTGGAAAAAAACTGCTTTGGCTTAATGGTAAAAAACCTGGGCCCCAGGTTTTCAGCAGGTCCCAAAATGACTTACATTGTGCAGAAACACACATTAGATTTTACACTGTCATCAGTTTGGGAGCAAAGATGAAGCTGTTCACTTAAGAACCAAGTGAACAGTTTTAGTTTCTTCTGAGGTTTAAGAGGAAAACAGCCAACAGATCACATTACATTAACGGGTTTAACTACAGCTATAACAGCAGGAATGTGGCTGTTTGGATTAGGCATGTGGCAAATCAGTGCCACTGGGAAGGCATCAGTACTGACCTTAGAGGTTTATTTCTGCTGCCTAAGAATCTTCTAAAATGTGTGACCAGAGCACATAAAGTACACTCCTATAGTACATAAAGTAGACTCCAATAGAAGTGTACTTTTTAGCAATACTTTCACTCGTAACATTGTTTCAAAAGCCATTTTTTTATTAATTGTAATATTATATATTGCAACTACATACTTTCAATTTTTTTTTTCACACCATGTGGCATATTTATTTGCTGTCTGTAATACAAATGTTGATTTTTAGACCTCTAGAGTATTCTCTGGAATGTTACTTTCATTTTGATACCAGAACTAGTCAAAAACACTTAGTAGTTCCTGAGATATATTGAAATCATTTTGGGGGTGTCATTTTTGAGAACTCTCCAAAAAAATTCCAAAAAAAGAGACGTTAGGTACAAGGGGTTAAGGGGCTAAAGACGTTTTGCTTGTCATGTCCCCTTTGAAGGGACTAAACAGGGCTGGTGTAAGTGTAGCCATAGTCTTATCAACAATAAAAGAAACAAAAAACTATAACCATCTTTTCTTGCTGATCTTTCCACTGTCATTATTACAAAGTTCTTTTGCCATAACAAAAAAATACCTAAACAGTGATAGAGGCCTAACCCAGTCCATTACAATCTGCAACACAGATAACACTGACAATTTAGATAACTTTAGACAGACACTTTGCATAACATGTCAATAAATGGTTATATTCATATGGACCAGGACCAGGTCTGAATTCAGCTTCAGACCTGGCCCCTTCTTTCATTTAGTGGCCTCATTGCAAAACTAGAAGTTTTATTCTCTGGCAGAGCAAGACTTTGATTTAGGGATTTACTTTTACTCCACTAAATTTTACAGTAAGTATCTGTACTGTCTACTTCACTACATTTCTACAAAAGTGTCGCGTTACTCGTTGCATCCAAGTCGCGTTGCGCTTTTTGTCCGTTAAAATGTGAAGTTCAGGGGTTTAAGGTGGCGCCGTAAAATCCAAGCAATGACGTGACTTACGTGTCTGTTGTCACCCATCGCCTCCACCTTTACTCGCACGCGGAGCTCCAGACATGCGCAGTGGTTTCCTCTGAGCGGGAGAAGATGTTTTAAACGATAATAGCTGCATAAATCATAAGATATGACGACATGTAAAACCAGCAGCGCTTCGCTTTCACAGACGGTGGGACTTTGTCCAACACTTGGACGGAAAGCTTAAAGAAAGGTAAGATCTGTGGACGTGATGCTAGCAAAACTAGCTGTACTGACTGAGACACATGTTGCATCTGCGATGAAAAAACGTTGTCATTCATGCGCTGAATTATTGTGTGGAGGTGTTGACTGAGTTGTCGCATATATGGGACAACGCTGTGACCAAAGTGCAATATAGTGATATGACATTCAGGAACGATCCGATTCTTCTGGACGGATCTTTACTAAAGTTGATGGGACTGAAGCCTCACTGAGAGCCGTTCTTTGTTCTTGTGTACACTGCAATAGCTATATATATATATATATATATATATATATATATATATATATTATTTTTTTTGTATTTGTTTCTCAGCATATATTATTTTCTGTTTGCAAATGCTGCGGCCGGATTTGAGTAGCTCTAACATGGACCGGATGTGCGCTTTTATTGTGAAAGCAGCACGTAAATGGGTGTACCATAATGTCTTGAGCGACCGCGCACTTGTATATTGTGTGCTGGGCCGGCTGGAGTCAGAGCCGGCTAGCTTTACCGCGGTGAACGACCGGATTCTTCTGGACGGATCTTTACTGATTCAATTTATTTCAGCTCTAAGTATTTAATATCTAGGTCTTATTTGGGAATGTGGATCTTTCAGGTCAATTTGAGAAGCAATTTTGATAGGTAAAACGTCACGTAGCTGGTCTTGGGTAGGTGGTCTTGACTACAACTCTGCTACGTGGCTCCTCGGTTGTATGTCCCCCCACCCCCCACCTTCTTGGATTTCTTTAAAAATAAATGCCACTAGTGGCAAAAAAAAAGAAAAAAAAAGTGAAGTTTATGCTATGTTAGGACAGGAGACAAGATGTTTCCATCCTTGAAATTATGATACATAGAATCACATGTCTAAGTCTAAACTATGCTACAGAGTAAACATAATAAAAACATCCTTTATCTGTGGCATTGTTCATTAAAATGGCACATTTCTGATGTATTCAAATTAAATGCAATCGGTACACTTAATGATATTGTATTAGGGATTAGGTAATGCATTCAGCAAGTACTTTTACTTTTAATACTTAAGTATTTTTAAAAGCCAGTACTTTTTTACTTTTACTTAAGTACATTTTTGTCAGTGTATTTGTACTTTTACTTAAGTAAATTTTTTGAGTACTTTCTCCACCACTGGGGATTTCTCTCTTGTGTACAGTTTTAGTCTCCAAGAAAGGATGACAGGTTCAAGCTTCAGATGCCATGTTTCGCACAAAATGATGTCATGATTAAACCCAATTCTTCTCACTAGACCAGACTTTGGGCAACTATGGCTCTATGGATAGAGTAGTCTTCTTATGATTGGAAGGTTGTAGGTTTCAGCTTCCTCCTGTCACATGTCAATGGGAAAGGCACATAACCTCAAGTTGCCTACCAATCTGCATTCTGATGTATAAATGTGTGTGTGAATGAGTAAATGTGACTCTAGTGTAAAGTGCTTTGAGTGATTAAAATGATTGGAAAATCAATACAATCCATTTACCTCTTATAACCTTGTTCCAGTTTGGAAAAAGTTTCAACAAAACAAGATGGAAAATTGATTTAACAACACATTACAGCGAAGACAGACATATTATAGATGGAGACTTTAACCACTTACTGCTGATGTTGTGGTTTTGCTGTCAAGAAGATTGTAAACAGATTTTGAATATAACACACACAAGTTACCATATACAGCATTCAAAGTTGTGAAATTAGACATACTTTAGCTGACTCAGTCCACTACATGGCAGCAAAGTGCTTTCAATATGACCCTTGGTGTGTGTGAAATGTGCATCAACTGGCAATAAAGCAGTGACTTGCAGTCAGGGAAAACAGGTCCTCACCTGTCATCATGGCAAGTTAAATACTAATGCAACTGAAGCCCAAGTCATGTTGGCAAATTGATTATTTGATTGTTTTATGAATAATTTAAACAATTTTATTATCAAAATTGCTGAATTGAAACATTGTTCAAACACATGGAGGAAGAGAGGGAAGGGTGAGGCACTGTGTCACAGAGTGAATGAAGCAGGCAGCTGATGCATGAACATTACTATCTATATATTATCAATATGCATGTTTAATTCTACATGCTGGTGTTTCATAGTCTAACATATTGAACATGTATTTAATCCTTCTGATCAGCCACAAATGAGCAGTGAAAATGAATAAGATGAGGCAGAAAGTACAATGTCGCACTAATGGTGGTGAGGTGCTGAACCAAATAGACGCAAAGGGCAGCAGGTGTTCTATAAATTAAAAAGACTGAAAACAATAAGAAAATCACAAGAACACTCGGTGAGAATAGAACTGTTCCTGAATGATTCTCCTCTGTGCTGATCAGCTCCATTAAAGCTGCCAGATTTTTAAAAATGAAGGCAAATGAGCAATTTTTACAAAAGTGACAAATATTTGTGGGCATGGACTTTATATTAAAAACATAGTGAGATCATTTTAAATTTCAGTTAAAAAGGAATCAGCCAAAAAAAAAAATCTAATTTCAGTTTATATAAAATAGTATTCTGTTGTTCTTGCTATAGTGCTAATTGATTAAAGCACAATTGAAAGCTTTTAATACAACTAAATGTTTAAGTTAAGGCCAAAATATCAGCTAAATTTAAATCTAAGCTTCTGTTTTGGGTTTTAAATACTTGTACGCCTGCTCAAGAGGAGTCATGAACCTCACCGGATGACACTGATGCATACACCACCTTGGCTGGATTAAGACCTGCAGTGGTTTCAGGTGAGCTTGTTGCAGCAGTCATCATTGGGTCGAGATTACACAAGACAGAAACAGAAGAGGTTGAAGGGATTTAAAGGTTTGTTAACAGTTCACATCAAAGAATACTGAGCATTTAGTCAGTCACATGATTGTTGAAAAAACATCTTTAGAGCTTTGTAGTTCATTAAATCTAAATGAAAGGAAACGTTAAAGTGGTCCACGATTAGTTGAACATGTCCTGCATTTTCCTATTAACTCAAAAATTGCAGTTTGTGATATGTAAAAAGCCATAATTACTTCAAAAATGTTAGATCTTTCATTATATTTTTCACCCATGGAGGTTGCCATTTTTTCACCTTGCTGGGTTGATGATGCGGTTGGGAATCTAAGAGTAAACACAGGAAGGCTAACTTAACCCGAGTTGTTGTTTATCATATTGCATTTGACTGGTGTAATTTCAGACAGTGCAACACTGTCACAGTTGACTGTAATTAAAAAAAAAGTAGTGAGGTGAGTCTGCTTTGCTTCCCACATGAAAAAAGCACAGTGCAAAAGCAAAGAGCCAAATACAACTTCTGAAGGACACATTTGTGCCCCCAACATTTCTCTCCAGAAGACTGAATCATTTGTATGAGCAAAACTGATGAAGGATCTAGCAGGTTCACAAGCTAAAACCAAATGTAGTGCCAACAGTTTTTATCCACAAAGCACCTAAATCCCGCTGCCAGCTAGCGAGCAAAAAGACCCTGGGAGAAACATCAGACAAGCAGCGCTGGAAGCTATTTGAAATGATAAGGAAGCTATTACTACTGCTGTTGGTACTAAATATGAAACCACAGACCCGACACCGAACCGAAGACCAGACCTGATACAGAGCACATCAACTACTTACTAGATCACACAGTCTGAGCAGCAGTAGGTGTCATTTATTTTTTTCATTTATAAAAAAATAAATGACATTACTGTCATTTAGGTGACACCTAGGTGACTTCTTCTTTATGCTGAAGAAGCATAAAGACCAGCTTCTTCAGCCAACCCTGTCCTCTTCCACTGTTTGTTTCTCCTCCTCTTCATTATTTCTTGTGATTTCTACATTCCCTTCAATTTCAACGCACTCCAATTCAAAGTTACTTAATGTTACTTATTGCAGTTTTAGCCGGATGGAGTTAGCACAACTGGACCAAGCAAACGTCATTTACCCAGAATGCATTGCAGTGTAAAGAATATAGCAACATCCATGTGACAATATTTTATTTAAATTTATAAAAACTGTATTTTTACTGTATTGTTTTTATATCTAAATGAATATTTCTCAGATAAAGTCTATTGTTCCAACTAATGGCGGATAACTTACCGTATTTTCCGCACTATAAGGCATACCGGATTATAAGGCGCATCTTCAATGAATGGCCTATTTTAAAACTTTTTTCATATATGAGGCGCACCGCATTATAAGGCACATAGAATAGAAGCTACAGTAGAGGCTGGAGTTACGTTATGCATCCACTAGATGGAGCTGCACTAAACGGAATGTCAACAAAACAGTCCGACTCCGGTTGGCGAGGAGAGCCTTCCGCGACTGGGCAGGGGCATGGCCGGACGATGGTCACCCTTCTCTGTTCGCGCACAGCATGTTCGTGGAGAACGTGGTGCTAAATGACCTGTAGACGACCTGATTCTAGACGGTCGGTAGGTAGATAGGTCAGTCAAACTTTATTAATAGATTACAAACCAGCATTCTGACAACTATCCCAGCATGCACCGCGCGCTTCTTCTTCTACAGGTGAAAATGAAGTCGGCGGCTGCCTACCGTAGTTGCTAGACCTGTTATGGCTCAATATTGGTCCATATATAAGGCACACCGGATTATAAGGCGCACTGTCGGCTTTTGAGGAAATTGAAGGTTTTTAGGTGCGCCTTATAGTGCGGAAAATACGGTAACTTAAAAGCTGAGGGACAGACCAGTATTCACTCTGTCATCCTCCCCTCATCATGAGCCTCTCGTTCCTGCCACACTTCCTCCCTTTTCTCCTGCTGATCCTTCTCCAGCTCCTCCTGTCTCTCCTCTACAACATGATCTGGATACAAGCAGGAAGTGTTGCCATCTTTCCATGTGACCACAATGTCCCCTGCTTTTAATTCCTTTGTGTCTCCTTCAGACATGGATGATGTGTGACCCTGGGGCAGCGGAGATGTTCCATTATCCCGAAGAGCAGAAACGACTTGAAGCTCTTCGCCTTCATGCTTCTTAACAAGGGATGCCTGGGCTTTGTATTTAGCTATCTTCTTTCTGCTCCTGTTGAAGATGAAGCAGAACACCCTTAAAATGGAACATGACATGTTTTCCTTTGTTGCTAAGATTTGATGTGTAATTTCCTACTTGTTGGCCATGGCTCCCATTCCCAGCAGCAAAAACCCAATGAGCAAACAGACAAAAGCCAGAACCAGAAGCACAAATGTCCAAATAGCTGCTGCAAGACAGAAAAGAACATAATCACAAAGTTATGCCATATGTGCACTGGATCAAGACCTAGCTAAGCTAGAACCTTCTGAAATAATGTTGGTCCACAGAAATTACACACGCCACTGCTCTCAGTTGCCAAATCTTTTCCCCTCCCCCTCATTGGAGTACATGATCAGCTGCTGACTGTGTTTCTATGCTGGCAAATAGCTGGGAAAATATGCTCTGTGACTCAAAGTGAGAGGCCACTGTAGGTGTTGTCAAAATTAGTTTTTAAAATATTAATTTATTACAATCAAATTCTCTTCTTTGTAAGAAGAGAATTTGATTATGTTAAAGGTCCGTCCTTTAACATAAGGACTGACCTTATGTTAAAGCTGCAGTTGTAACTTTTAATTAAAAAATATAACTTTTACAGAACTGCACAGTGGCGCGGTTGGTAGCTGTTGCCTTGAAAGAAGGTCCTGGTTTAAAATGCAGTTTGTATTTTCTCCTAGTGTTCCTCTCGCTTGTTGTCTGCTGGAGATGGGCACCAGCATCCCTTGTGGACCCGCTAGTGATAAGCATGTAAGATAATGGATGGATGTTTTTTTTACACTTTTGCTAAAACTGTCACCATGTTGTGACAGTTCAATATGAAAAATACAATCTGTGAAAAATTCAAGCTGCTCTGCCTCCTCCATATGGTCCACCACAGTGGAGCCATCATGAACGCTCAGGCTAGTTAGAATGGCCACTGATGACAGCAGATAAACAGTTTTCCTGTAACAGTTGTTTCTCTGCCATTAGCACATTGCATGTACACGAGCATGACTGACAGCACTGAGACCCACCTCCTGACTCTGATTTGTTGTTTCTGACTGAGCGGTGTCTTTCTACATGACTGTAGGAGCACTAAGAGGAGATGGAGGAGGTTGAGTCATATTTGTCTCATAATATGCTGTCACAATATTGTGGCAGTTTAAACAAATATGTAAAAGCACTTTTTTCTATAAAAGTTACATACTTTAGCTTTAGTAGAATGCTTTTACGTGTGAAAGACTCAGATTGAGCTTCTGATTTCACCAAACATTTTAACTTGAACCACGTTTGGCTGAAGGATTTTATAACCTTTATGATAAGCGGCGGTGCTTACGGTTCTCGGTACGGTAGAACCAGCGGTAATACTCTCTCTTCTCCTCCATCTTGCCTTTCATCCCGTCTGCTGCCTCCTCCGGATCGTCTAACAGGTCCTGGTCCTCTGACGCTCTCCGGAGCCCTGAGAGGAACACACAGGAACATGGCAAATCCTTTGGTTTTCAGAAACAGATCAATTACTGTGCTGTTACATCAAATTCTGCAAAAAATTTAATACACAATTATTATTGACATGACTTTTACATGTGATAAAGTATTACTGGATTACTTTGCTGTTTAGTTGTTGAAAGTGCTACAAAGAAATGATGCTGCT
Organism: Poecilia latipinna; assembly: GCF_001443285.1. NCBI lineage: Eukaryota > Metazoa > Chordata > Actinopteri > Cyprinodontiformes > Poeciliidae > Poecilia > Poecilia latipinna. The sequence continues at coordinate 120,121 of NW_015114327.1, read as the reverse complement.
GCCTTTATATTCCAAATATTTCTGAGATCAACCTCATTGGATCTGCTTTGGTTCATTCAGACTTACGGAGGCTCTTCTTACAGACATCCACCTCATCAAGAGACTTCCACTCAAAGTGTTTGAGGCGGTTTGTGAGAATCACATGCTGGCCGTCGGTGGACAGCAGTAAGAACGTGTTTCTGCTCCTGAGTCTGTTACTGCTACAGTCCCACATCAGCTCTGGAGCTTCCTGGTCTGACTTTGGACAGGCCTGGGTTTGGACCGGATGGTCCTGCTGAGCCGACAGACACCTGGAGGATCCGACACACATCAGCATGCCCTGGTTGATCCAGAGCCACTGCTGAGCCAGAGAGTCCAGGTCACACTGTTTCAGGAGAACTTGACCTGTGCCAGCCGACTCCTCCAGACACAGGCCATACTGCGTGTTATGGATCATAAACATCCGCCCCCCTGCAGAGGTCAAAAGGTTGACTTTATTAAAAGCATAGATGCTAACTCAGTGTCAGTGTCTACTTTGTTTTACAAAGTGATCATTTACCTGGGACAAGGAGAAGCAGGAATACCCAAGAGTCAAGCATTTCTGAAATGGATAAAGAACTGTGAGAACACACAGAAATGAAGGAACTTTTTCTACCATCTTTTACAGTTTTGGATTTATGTAGTCACATTTAAAGAATAGCCAAAGCAGCTGCAGTTCTAACAGAGATGGTCTTTATCATATGATCTATGTCATATGACTTTTCACTGAATGAGGATCAATAAAGATACTGATCTACTCTCTCTGCATATTCAGCCTGCCTGGCAATGCTAAGGTCACTGTTTTCTTCTCTGTTTTATTGTGAAATAAAATATCTAAAAAAGAGTAAAATATTTACTAGATATGACTTAGACCTTTGATTGTATAAACTGTAAAATCTTACGGATTCAACTTCTCATCAGGTGCCAAAAATTAATAGAAACTTATTTATCTATTTATCTATTTGATCATAATCTGTTAAAATCAGTAGCTGCACACATCCACTTTATTTGTCCACAGATGTTCCACTAGAATGTATTTTGGGACCATTACTCCTTTCCCTTTGCATAAATTATCTTTCACCTCAGTGTCCTAATAACTACTGCATATCCTAATAACAAAACATGTGCAGATGATAGAGTATTTTCCATACGCTTACAATAAGACACAAGTTGTGGAAAGACTAACGTCACATAGAATTATTAGATTAAGGTTAACGCTTCATGTAACAAAAACAGAAAATTTGTTTTTAAACCAGATCCAGCATAACTGGAATCAGTCAGAATATCTGCATGATTGGACTGAAATGACTATTTTCTCTAAGTCGATATTTTCTGAACTGGTGCAATATAAATAAACTGAACTGAATCCAGTGTTGAGTGGGATGTTTCAGAATCAATGGGTTTAGATTGAATCTTAATGAATTTTTAAATCCTAGGTAAAAAGTCCACAGTCTAGTTAGACTGTGGACATTATATTATTTTCACAAAATAATTTGTGAAAATAATCACAAATTATTTTCACCTGGTTACATTTATCAATGCAGGCAGCCAAATTATGCAAGAATGGACAGTTCACATTTCAGTTACTTGGCAATAAAGTATCTAGAAGTACCTGACAGTATCACCACTGTGCAACATTACGAAACTGTAACCTACTGAGTTATGAGACTGCCAGAATATACAATGACAAATTTGTTCATGGTGTGCCATCTCCTGCCCTTATTTTGTTAATATTAGCACTAACTCGTATTGAAAAAACAACACTGTATTGTTTGCCATTGTTTGTAATCTATCACTTCCTTATTTTCACTAGCAGGGAAAATTAGTGCTAACCTGACTGTTGTTTATGATGGATTTTCAAAAGAAATGCCATATCTTCTCATGGCTGCCAATTATTATTGGACTTACAATTTTACCAAGTGGTTAAATTTAATTCAGTTTATTTAAATAGCGCCAATTCACAGTAAATGACGTCTCAAGGCACTTCACAAAAAACAGAAACAGTGGAGAGGAAAAACTCCTCTTTAACAAGAAGAAACCTCCAGCAGAACCAGAACCTGGCTCAGTACAAGCGGCTATCTGCCATGACTGACAGGAGGTTTGAGAAGAAAGAGCAGAGACACAAGAAGAAACAGATGAACTGATGTAGGATGGTTTTCAATGTCCAATCCTTCCAACTATTTCCTCCTGCATTATGAAAAGCAAAACCCACTACACTGTTAGTGTAAACACCCTGTTAGTGTAAACCAGAAATGATATTCACAGTTAATAAGCAGCAGTTTAAAACTGGAGCTGGATCAAATCTGCCTCTCTGGATGAACTGTAGCAAATATTTCCTTCCCCGGAGCTCTGATCTGCTTGAAATTTACATGTTTTTTTTTTTTGTTTTTTGTTTTTGTACTCACTGTGGATTGACTTCTGCTGCGTCTGTGGCTGAGATGAGGAGGAGGGAACATGTAACTCAGCAGGTACTCAACAGAATTAACAACTTTGGAAGATTTTCCAAAGGTCACGGGGAGGAGTCTGCACTCTGCTTGTTTTCCTGATGAGGGAGTGAAGATTCAGAAACGCAGAAGGAAGCTACATTTATTTAGCTCCAAAAAGTCTTCTCTGTTCACTTAGCTACTCAAAGATGTTTACTGTCTCAACTTTTACATTTTTGTCTAACAAGTTCATAGATCACTACATGTTTGCTTTACCAATTCAGTTCTCTTGTCATATTGAGAATATCTACACGTGATATGAAACATAAACTCACCCTAACAAATATGTTCCTGCAGAGCCTGTAAAACAAAGTTCAGTGAGATCCTTCAGGTCTTTGACCTTGTTATATGGTTACTGCTTGCACAGCCTCATAGTAGCCTTGGTTCCTGTGTGTGAAGGTAAATGACTCATCGGTCAAATCCCTGCCTGCAGAGCACAAAACGTACAATTAACTGCTAAGGGATTTGATTTTTATGCCATTGAGGTTGGGCTGTGGCTTTAGTCTGTGCTGTTAAAAATTAATCTGAAACCTTCATTTTAAATTAAACTAATAGTTGTATGAATGAAAAGATGTGTTTATTATACTGTTATGTATTTTAACAGAAAGCAACAAAACATGTCTCACTGCTTATGCAGCATTTCTTTACCAACAGAAATGTTACAGAGTTAAAGCGGACCGTACAATCAGGGCTGTGATGTCACTGTTGCTCTGTTGAGCTGATTTTGTTTCTCAGGGTAATTATTGGTGTTCCACCCAAAAATGTTAATTTCTCACCTTTTCGAACCACCAAACAACATTTATAAATGAATGAATAACATGGTTATAATATATTTTCTCTAAATAAACCAAAACAGCTGTTAACGTTACGAAAGGACCCAATATATGCAGAATCCAATGCAAGGAAAGGATTTATTCACAAATAACCAAGACTGTAGAAAGTGATGGTAGGTTCAGCTCTCTGGGTTCAGTGGGGAGAACTATAAAAGGGTGTGGATATGGAGGTGAAAGTTGGAAGGAAGTGAACTGAGGAGGCTTACTGCTTAGAGTGGAGATTCAGTATGGAGGAGGGAGTGTGATGGCTGCAGTTACAGCCACACAAATCTGGGAACATTCATTTTCACCACACGCAACAGGTTCACATTCACTTTCACTACAAACAGGTTCACCCCACTTATATTTGGGTTTCTTTATGTCTAGGATTTAATTTACAGAGTAATTGGTTTTGGTTCAAAGGCAACACATCACATTGTATTCTAGAATAAGTGCGCACATTTTAGTTTACATTGTTGTGTTTTGCTTGATTTAACCTTTGTTTGTTTTTTGAGTTTCCTCAGTGCTGGCTGCTCCAATCCTTTAGGAGAGCAGAGAGGTGGAGAAGGGGTGGAGCAAGCCAGCTGAGACTGCAAATTGGTTCATACCACTACTCATTATTCATAGGGGGTGGGGGAATGGGATTTTTCTATGTTAGTTTCAGTTAGGTTTTTGTGTATTTTCCCCTTGGTGTTTTGTATGTGGCCTGATCAGCCAGTATTTAAGTTTCCCCTTTTTCTGTTTGTTAGGTCTGTTTGTTTGAGTTGGTCTGAGTTGATGTCTGTTACTTTGACCTCTTTTATGGGCCCAATTTTTGTCATTTTTTCTGTTTACCCAAGTTTTGTTTTGGGTTAAATAAAAAACAACTATTTTTGACTTTAA
>NW_015114327.1:104172-112627 GCF_001443285.1 Poecilia latipinna | reverse complement strand
CTTAACTGCTCGGTCCATCACAGGGAGGATGATCCTGGTCAGATCAGAGTAGCTGCTGTGAGGTGTTGAAGTGTGAGGCCTGAACCAGAGGGGAGCTGCAGGGTGGCCAGGAGGTGGAAGTGGGGATTCAATCTGTTTCTTCTTGTGTTTCTGCTCTGTCTTCTCAAACCTCCAGTCAGTCATGGCAGATGGCCACTTGTACTGAACCAGGTTCTTGTTCTGCTTTAAGTTTCTTCCTGTTAGAGGGGAGTGTTTTCCTCTCCACTGTCACTACATGCATGCTCTATATGAGGCATGGCTGTGCTGATTGTTGCTCTACTCCTTCTGTTGGTCCAGAAGGAGTAGATGCTGCAGGTTACTGACTCAATACAATCTGCTGGGTTTCCTTAACCTGTCATTCACGAGAGGACCCAAATTTGGGTCCTCTCGTGACAGGGGTGTCAAACTCCAGTCCTCAAGGGCCTCTGTCCTGCAACTTTTAGATGTGCCTCTGCTGCACCACACCTGAAAAGAATAATTAGGTCATTAGCAAGGCTCAGGAGAACCGATCTACACAGGGAGGAGGTAATTAAGCCATTTCATTCCACTGTTTTTTACCTGTGGCACATCTAAACACTGCAGGACAGCGGCCTTTGAGGACTGGAGTTTCACACCCCTGTTAATTGTGAATGACAACCTGTGAATGACAGGTTAAATAGAAACTTTTTAACTCATGTGAATAATAAACTGAACTTAATGTACTGTTAACTAGGATCAACTGGAATGTGTGGGTGATTGGATTACATCAGACACCGAATTTGAACTATCTCAGCCTCCAGGGTGAGCAGCATCAGCTGTGTAGCATCATTACCTGAACCACCTGCCTTAACATACAGAACAGAAACTACACCAAAAACATTTGCTAGACCCTTTTTGATTTTGATGGATGTAATTCTCCTTAGAAAATACTAACAATAATAAAAATCGCTGTTCTGTTGCTTCTTCTTTCTTTTTTTTCGCAAGGTGCTGTAACCTTCAATGGCCACAAGAAGGCGCTGCAGATATCACACACACACACAGACATGCCCACTGTCCTGCACAGCAGACAGTGGATGAAACAATCTATGGTGTTAACAGAAAAGACCCTGACAAATAAAGAGCTGAAAAACCAAAAGAAAACCAGAAGTCACTAATTTCCATGACAACAATGTTTGAGATTTACTGTGGCTTTTGACAATAGCAAACACGCCTTATGTGCATCAATGTGTTGCAAAAACACAAAAACAGGTTGTGTGTTAGGTGCTGACCTAACAGACCAAAGCAGCAGACAGACCTTCATCTGTTAGCCACTGAGCTGTTAGCTTTATTCTGTTGAGTCATTCATTCACTTGTTTGTTTGGGATGTGAAGCTTCATATGTACTAATCAGGATGAGGAGGGTGAAGGACACTATGAAGCTGCTGAAATGACTCCACACTACACTGAGTGTTTAATGTATAATTCATGGAAAGCTTTCACATTAAACACACTGAGGCTGGCTGTTTAACACAAAACAACCAACCAGCCAGGGTTCTTGTTGCTCCTTCGAAACCTTGGCAGAGAACCTCATTTCTATAGGAAATGAAGTATATTTGGTCAAAAATAAATGTTTTATATTCTTACATTTTATTTATGTTTACAACCCAATGACAGTGAGACCACAGTAGGGAGGCCTTGAAGGGTTTAAACCCTCTCACAGCAGCTAGCCTGGCATCTCAGCAGTTCAGGCTACCTGCTGTGAAAGATGGATCCCAGCTGATGTACTCACTCATCATCAGATGGACTGATGAGCTACATTCAGTAAGCATACCACACATCTTGATAAGAGCTGACTAACCGGTCTGTTTCACTGTACTTGTGGAGTCTGCAGCAGGACAGTCTTGTTTCATTTCCCATGTCAGAGACTCAACTGTCCTCTAGCTCTCCCAGCTTCCACCTCTTCAGAACATTATGCTGTTTTCTTAAACTTCCCAGATTACAGTTTGAATATTTATTAATATTTGACATTTTGTTGCTCTAAGAGCTTTGTACAGTGTTTAGTAAGGGTCAGGGTAGAGAGAGGTTGGAGGTCACAGCCAGGATGACTGGCTCAGGGATACCCAGCCTCTGTGGATCACCTGGTCTGCAGCTGCACATCGCTGCACAGAGATAGTAATTATCCTCCATGTGTTTTGCTGTATTCATTTTACTTTCTGCATCATTTAACCAAAAGCAGGGGTGTCGCATGGGCCAAAAATGATCGAGTCAAATGGACTGGAGGGCCAAAATTAAAAAAGTTTTTTACCCACTCAACAATAAACTAAATATGCTATACTTAAATTAAACAAATAAAGTAGTCAGATTTGTTGCTGGAAAAGGATGTAATTATTCTAGATCCAAAGCTTAAAAAGAGTTCTGCAGATTTACCTTATTAAGAATTATTTTTTTAGGTATCAACTTTTAAAAAATAGAACACAATTTAATCAATCCCTATGAATAAAATCAAGAATTATGTATGTCACTCTTTCTTTGAAAATGCTTGCTGTATTTACCAAGTTTATTAAATTAATTAAATGCAGATTTGGGTGAAGCAAAGTTTGCTTTTGAGTAAAAGTCACTGGTTTTTCAAAAGAATGCAAAAAGCAAAAAGATTATTTAAAGACGAATCTTTGTGTTATAGTCAATATTTTCTATTGTAAGAAGATTTTACTTGTTTGTGATAATCTTGTCCTAATTAAAGACAGAAAGTCTCTACTTATATAAAATTCTTGTACTAGGTGCCCAAATTTGCATCTTGGACTTTGGACACTCCTGATCTAAAGAGTGAAAAAAGAGTGGAGAAGCAGAACATCTGACACAAAATAAGAAAACTGAATTTTATTTGTGGCTGTAAATCATTTTAAAAGCAGCTCCACATGCAACTTCATTGAGTTTTCATTTTTTTTAAATGTGTCCAGAGGAATTCATGAAATAAAATAAAAATGAAAGCAGGAAGCAAAAGTTGAATTGATGGGAAACAGGATACTTAAGAGAACTGCATGCCAACAGGGGCGGCTCAGCCGTTGGGAACCTCCTGGCATAACCCACTCACCTTTAACAGTGGCGCTCCGTCCTGAAAGCCATGACAAGTGAAAAGATCTGTAGTGGAGCAGAGATGACAAGAGATGTCAGAGAAGCAGAAGAATCCCAGAGAAAAAGGAGTTGGGTCATACTGCACGGCTCTCTGCCCTGGAGCAAAGCTGTCACTGTGGATTCAAGTATGAAGCTTCCACTCTGCTCTTCCTCAAGTGATGGGAGAGATTACCCCCTTCCCCTTCCACAGTCACACCTGACTGCTTTCTAAAGCTCTAAGGGCAGTCATGAGGAAAGGCAGTGCTACAGCACTCTGCTACAGCAGACAGAAACCCATCCATCCATCCATCCATCCATCCATCCATCCATCCATCCATCCATCCATCCATCCATCCATCCATCCATCGTCTGTTCAAAGCTAACCTTAAGACATTTATTTAGAATGGGTTTTAGTACATTAAGTAGTTTGTCATTTCTGTTTCTACTGATGTTATTTTATTTATTTATTTATTTATTTATTTATTTATGTATGTATTTATTTATTTTGGTTTCTTTTCTCACTTTCATCCCTGAACTACTGGAAAAGCACTTTGGTGCAGTTCTCACTGTTATAAAATGCAACATAAATAAAATGTGATTGACTGATTGAAATAATACTGAAGATCCTCTCAAATTGATGTAATCTGAAACAATGCAGGAAAAAAACTGCTTTGATTTGATTGATAAAATAATGTTTAGGCACACAAAAAAATTTTTAAGATTCTTTATATATGTTCCTTGTAGATTTCATATTGAACCTGGAGTCAGTTTCTGCAGCCCATCCATCATGGCTTCTTACACTTCTTACTAGTAGAATATTTTTCCATGGAGATTTCTTCATGCCAGATTCAATATTCTCTTTATTGAAATCAATGGAATCAATGATGTCTGAAATTTTAAAAAGGAAACCATGGACCAGCTGAGCTGCATTATGAAGGAACAAGGTAGAGTTAACAGGATTGAAGGTCATAGTTGAGCTTTCCCTAAACATTTTGTTTATCTCTATGACTGAGTGAGTCGATGAAAATTACACTTTCAAAGATGACAGAAAAATGGTCAGACAGAGCGACATCGATTACAGAGACCGTGGAAATATTTACACCCTTACTAATAATCAAGTGTGTCCTTGGTTGTGTGTTGGGTGTCCAAAATGGTGAGTTAAACCAAAGTTTTGCAGTACATCAGACAGTTTAGCTATTCTTCTGTGTTTCTAGCTCTGTGCCTTGGGCTGTTTTCTCTGGCAGGTGAAGGAGGATCAGCTTATCTGATAACTGATAACTTTGCCTGTGAATTATTTTTAAAGTCACAATTTTTATAATTATATTTACATTATAGACATCATAACTGGATTACTCCAAACCTAAGGACTGGGAGATTTTCTCAATTTTATTTTTACCTTACTTTTCTTCACCTCCAACTTGAACTAGGGCAAAATGCCCCCGTCCGACCCTAAGGACATTAGCAGTATTCTACAAAGACTTCAGTTTTTATAAATGAAGATTCAACGGCTGGAGGTGAACTTTGAGATCAACGCTACCTGTGGAAATGAAACAACTCTTCCTCAAATCAGCAGAGAGGTCGTACACCCCGCACAAAGCAGCTCGCCCCGGATCGCTCAGGGCGCCAAGCCGAAACAAAAGTCTCACACTGCGGATCCCATGAGACGACTAACGGGGAGAACCCCTCACCTGGACAAATCAGCGTGAACGGCTCTGAGCCGAAACCCACCTTCAATGTCAACTCCTGCTCCGCCAAAGAATAGCAAACAAGCAGCTGGAACCAAAACGCCTCCACCGACCCCGCTCCCAAGGACAAAGCGACCAGCCCAAGCCTCAAAACATTCCGACTCCGTGGGAATCCCACTGAAAAACAGATTTTCTGCACTCCAGCCTGAGCCTCTGAGTGAAAACCCACCTTCAAACATCAACAATGAGGCTAAACCAACACATCCACCCCACAAAGCTCCGAAGGACAAAATGACCACCAGGAAAACGAAAGGTATGCCAAGAGTGCTTATTGTTGGAGATGAGACAGTAAATGGAATCAGTCATGTTTGCAATCCCAAGAAAATGAGTGATTTCTTTTCTTGGTGACACTGTATCTGATTTGACTCGCAAAGTGCTTTCTCTAACCACTGATCAGCCAAACATGGCAACTTTAGTTGTGCATGTTGGAGCCAACGATCTGGCAAAGCAAAAATCGGAAATCCTGAAAAAGGACTTTAATATTCTTCTGGACACTTTGGGAAAATTTAAAACGAAGTTATTTCTCAGTGGTCCAATTCCATCGCCTCAATGGGGAGAGGAAAAACACTCCAGGCTGGGCATGATAAACAAATGGCTGATTAAAACCTGCTCTACCAGCTCAGTGACCTCTGGATCTACTGGCAGCGCTTTCACCTCTTTGGAAGAGGACGCAATCTTAACAAACATGGAATAAGGCTGCTCACTGCATACATTTTTCATTTTATCAACAAGAACAGCAATGTGACCATCGCTTCAGAAGAACAGGCTCAAGGATGTCTGACTAGGATGGAACCCTCCGCTTATCAGAAGCAAAGTGTCCCAAAACAAACTGATAAACATCGACTGGGGACAGAATGACTGGTTCTCCTCCTCCTTCCCCCATTCCTCTCTGCTCCTACACTCACTCGCAAGATACCTTTGAAGAAATGTCTTCCGGACCAGAGTTTCTCAAATTTACGGATTGAATGGATCAACAGGTTTGCCTCGGCACGACTCTCCTTAGCGCTAACATAGCAGACCTCACTTCATCTAAGCCACCTGCCTCTGACCTCCCTGAGGATCCAGCGCTCTGAGACCAGGGTCCAGATATTATCTTTACACCCGTCTTCCTCCAGAATGTGTCTGGCCCCCCGACTTTGCATAGCAGGACATTACCTGTCCGGATCACTACAAGAAAAGTTACAAAAAGCAGCGGTCTTAATTCAAACCTCAGACTGATCCCCTGCCTACAGGAACCTCAGACTGAAGAACTTTCAGCCTCCAAGTCACTTAAACTAGCTCTTTTAAACACCAGATCTCTTTGTGCTAAAGCTCTATTAATTAATGATTTCATCACCGAGCATAATATTGAGGTTTTATTCCTGACAGAAACATGGCTGAATGACAATAATGAACCAATCATACTAATTGAATCAGTGCCTCCTAAGTACAATTTTTTAAGTGAGAATAGAAAACACAAAAAAGGAGGAGGCGTGGCTTCAATATTTAAGAATACCATGAACTGTAGTAAAATCTCTTTGGGTCATTTTACGTCTTTTGAGTATCTTGGAATTGAGGTAAAAGGCCACAAACGAACTTTGACACTAACTTTATACAAAACTCCAACATATGTGGAAAATTTCTTTATGGACTTGAATGAACTTCTATCTCTCATATGCATTGATTATGATTGTTTAATAATTGTCGGTGATTTCAACATTCATGTTGACAACCCCCAAGACCGAGGGGCAAAAAAGCTCTGTAATATATTAGAGAGTTTTGGTTTAACACAACATGTCAAACAAGCAACACACTCATGGACACACACTGGACCTGGTTATCAGTAAGGGTGTGAATATTTCCAATGTCTCCGTAACTGATGTCGCCCTGTCGGATCACTTTGCTGTTATCTTTGACTGTTCTTTATCCGTTAACCCACTTGGACAAACAACTACTATCACAAAACGTACTTTCACAGAAAACACAGCAGAAACATTTAATCAAATCTACTCTTCTTCCTCACCCTTAAGCTATAATAATGTACATAAGTTGGTAGATGATTTTCAGTGCAAACTTTCAGATATTGATTACATTGCCCCCATTAAAGTGAAGGCTGTGACTGGTAGGAAGAAATCTCCATGGAGAAATGCACAAACAGTTAAAATCTGCAAGACAACTCTGCCGTAGGGCCGAACGGAAATGGTGTAAAACTCAACTGCATGTTTATTATGACATCTACAAAGAAAGACTATGTATCTATCACACAACACTAAAACATGCAAGAGAGGCTTTCTTTGCAGATGTCATAAACAAAAACACTAACAATGCTCGAGCTTTATTTGCTACTGTTGACAGGCTCACAAACCCTCCTATGATGTCACCACCTGAACTTCAATCTAAGGCCTGCAACAAGTTTTCCAGTTACTTTTCAGAGAAAATTCAAAAGATCAGAGGACTAATCTGCACATCCACTCCAAAGCCAGTACCACTGCTGGGCCCAAGCAAAACAAATGCAGGAAAAATGACCCAATTTCAACTACTTCATTATAAAACTCTCGAAGAAATTATAAGTCAATTAAGCTCCAGTTCCTGCTGTCTGGCTGTCCTACCCTCACATTTCTTTAAGAAAGTCCTGCCTGTCGTTGCTAATGATCTGATCCAAATAGTAACTCATCGCTCTCTTCAGGTGTTTTCCCCCAGGATTTGACAACAGCAGTTATCAAACCACTGATAAAAAAGAACAATCTGGACAAATCACTACTGCAGAATTACAGGCCGACCTCTGACCTCCCATTCATCAGCAAAGTTATTGAAAAAGCAGTTTTTAAACAATTAAATAACTTCCTAACAATAATGAATCGCTTTGACTCCTTCCAGTCTGGTTTTCGTGCTCACCACAGCACGGAGTGTTCAATGACATCCATATAAATACAGACAGTGGGAGAACCACAGTGCTGGTTCTGTTGGACCTCAGTGCAGCTTTCGACACTGTTGACCATGACATTTTACTGAATCGACTGGAGAGTTGGGTCGGACTCTCTGGTCCAGTGCTCAACTGGTTTGAATCTTGCATAAAGAACAGGGATTTCTTTGTTTCAATCAGAAACTTCTCATCAGAGAGGTCACAGGTCACATGTGGGGTACCCCAAGGTTCAATCCTAGGACCTCTCCTATTCAATATTTATATGCTCCCACTAGTTCAGGTTATAACAGGAAATAAAATTAGCTACCATAACTACGCGGATGATACACAGCTCTACATCATAATGTCACCAGGTGACTCTGAACCCATCCAATCACTGAACAGATGCTTAGAACAGGTAAATATGTGGATGTGCCAAAACTTTCTCCAGCTGAACAGAAACAAAACTGAAGTTATTATCTTTGGACCTAAAGAGGAGCGAACTAGAATCAATGCACAGCTACAACTGAAAACCAGCGATCTGACCGAAACCTGGGAGTAGTGATGGACTCTGACCTGAACCTTCAGAGCCACATTAAGACAGTCACAAAGTCGGCCTTCTATCACCTGAAGAACATCTCCAGGATTAGAGGACTTTTGTCTCAGCACGATCTAGAGAAACTAAAGTCCTACGGGGTTTAGAGTCCAAGTTTCAACTAACA
>NW_015114327.1:93152-99118 GCF_001443285.1 Poecilia latipinna | reverse complement strand
GGGCCACTTTGTGTTGTCCCTTAAAGGAATCCATGATTAGTTGTAACATTAGACTTTATTTGAGAAATATTTATTTTAGATGTAAAAACACAGTAATAACACTGTAGGCTATTTAGTTTTTATAAATTTTAATAAAATATTGTCACAAGAACATCGCCATCGCCACACTGCAATGCATTCTGGGTAAATGACATCTAAAGGTTGACTGTGTTAGCTCCATCCAGCCAAAACAGCAATGAGTGACATCTTTAAGCCTTTTCAGTTTAAACTGGAACACGTTGAAAGCAATGGGAATGTAGAAACCACAAAGAGTAATAATGAGGATGAGGAGAACCAAATGGAGAAAGAGGACAGAGGGGAAGCTGGTAATTTACTGCTGCTACCTTCAGCTTCATAAATGAAACAATGAATGACATACCTCTGGTCGGAGTGTATGATCTGATAAGGAGTTTTGTAACTTTGTGTCTGGTCTGGTAACAGCTGTCTTTGGTCAGGGTCAGGTCTTCGGTTCGGAAGTAAACAGGGCAGCAGTAGTGCCGCAGATACTACTACTCTTTTAAAAGAGCTTCCGGTGCTGTCTGTCTGATGTTTCTCCCAGCATTATTTGCTCTCTAGCCGGCGGCAGTGGGGTTTAGGCGCTTTGTGCATAAAAACTGTCAGCATGGCATTTGTTTTTAGCTTGTAAAGGTAACGATCAGTTGTCAGAGCCTTTGTCAGTTTTGCTTGTACAAATTGTAACCCGTAATTAGTCAATTAGCCAGACTTTTATTTTGCGGGCCTACTTCCTGTCTTGCCCTAAAATCGTCAACTTATTTAAAGCCCCGCCTCCAGTGCAGTAACACTCCACCTGTTCCACTGTGATTGTGGCTGGCTGTTGGCGTCTTGCTGAACGTTTCATACTGGAAATCCATCCAAATCTTTGAAACAACTGATTTGAACTATTGGTGAGTTTGCTGGGTTGATAGCAGTATTGTTCACCATAAAAATGTTGCTCAATTGATCATTGGAGCATTGTTTTATTAGACTGTCAGCGGTTGTTACCTGGGCCGTCACTGGAATTCACAGCTGATTGTAGTCTGGCACTCTCTGCTCAAAGGTAACCGTTGGGTTTGTGCAAGATTTCTTCAGATTGAAAATAGGATGTAGCTACATTTAATTTGATATTGCACAGTATATTTCTTTTTCTCATTTTGCTTGAGTATTTGAGTTAATTTATTTTATTTTCCTTGATTGATATTTTGAAAGTTAACTTTGATTTCAACTTTAACCTTAAATTGATTAGTTGAAATATGATTGTTCTTTTGTTTTAAATTATGGTTAATTTAACCTGACAAATGTTTAGTTTAATTACTAGATATTTAATAGTATTTGAATTGATATTTATTGCATTTGTATGTTGCATACTTATTGGATAAAATATTTAATGGTTTCTTTTTGGCCTCTTAGGTCAGGTTTTTTATGATGGATCAGATCCTCAGATCCTGAGCAAATGATGGTGAGCTAAGAGGACAAGACCTCTAGGATTCTTGAATTGGTTTATTTGAATTAGTGTATTTGTAATTGTTTTTTTGTTGTTGTTTTTGTTCCTTTTTTTTCCAAAAAAATCAGTAATACACATACATCAAACTAAAACAGTTTCTTTGTGTCTTCATTCACACCTCAGGCTCCTTAAAGAACTGTTTTCTGATACTGCTTTTGTAGCCGCAGTTAGCTGCGTGGCCTATAATTGTTACAAAATGAATCAAAGGATGAAGAAAGACAACATTTAGATAAGTGGATATGGAATAAAGAAAAATATGTCTGTAAATATAAGACTTTTTGTGGAAAATCTGGAAATGCACATGCTGTATGCATCTGATCACATAGAAGAGTCCAATGTTACTTATAAGTACAATAACGTTTTGAATTTGACCATTTTCATCTTAAACCAGCAGTGCCTTCTCAGGGGTTTTTTCTACACAGTTAAACAAGAAAACCAGTCAACCAAATTTACAAGTACGTTTTGGATTGTTTTTATCCATGTAACATGAAGAAAACTATGTGGTTCTACAGTGGCTCATAAAGAAAAAATATAGGGCAAGTCAGTGTCAAACAGCATACAAGAAAACGAATAAATACAAAATGCATTACAATCAAATGTCCAGAGTTAAGGTGGAGCTAAACATGTAACTAATAAACATTCCTTTGCAATAACTTATTAAATATCTGGTTTCAAGAGACTGATGCTATACGAGTCCTTTTAAAATAATTCCAAAAGAATTATCTGACCAACTTAAAACATAGTCCAGTCAGGGGTTTTCATGTATCTTAAGAAGTAAATGTAGTGTGGAAACATAAGAAAAATACAAAAATACCTAAATATAAGAACCTGTTTGGACTAATTGGCCCGTTTGGATTTTAAAACCAACAACTAGAAGAGTCAATGCTGTCTATCATGTAAAATGCAGCCTTATTGTGTTTCATCAGCTGTACTTACAGACCGGCCAGAACGTACACATCCAGGGTTCAATCAAAGCCCAGGCCACAAATCTTTAAAAATATGGTAAAAACAGATACAATTTAAATAATGGCTACAATTATGGATGTTTTGTGGCATAATGATGGATACAATGTGTCACATTTTATGGAGATCAAATATAAACAGAAAAATACATATAAATAAGTCTGAATAAATAAAGCTAATAAAAATAATATTGACACTTAATAGAAAATGTATTTCAGAATGGTAAAAAACAAAACTGATATGTTCTAAGACAATTTCATTCTATGATTTTATGGCACAATCCTGTGAAGCGTTTTACTTTGTTGCATTGTCCATTTAGGAGAAACCATTGTAAAATAACTTGTGGTGTGCTTTGTGCCATAATACCATCTCTCTCTACATCTGTCCACAAAGTTGCTTTTTTTTTTAATAATGACTCGTACATGCTTAAGGTTCCACAGTTTGCCACTTCCTAAATACTCCCAAAGCTTGGAAAAAAAAAAAAAATCGACCCATGTCCATGAGTGACGTTTTCAAGGCTTTTCCAGACGTCAGATGAACCACTCCTTCTTGCTCTCATCAATAGTTTCAGTGAAGGCCGGGTCATTGACAATAATGGCTGCATCAGCACAGTTTGCTGAGTCTGCTCCCTTGGCCTCATTAGTGTGGTATGAGCCCTTGTGACGAAACATGTGGCGAATCACGAACACCATGAAGCACAGCACTGTCAAGATGACCAGGGAGATAATACCTGAAAGAAACAAAACAAAAGGTATGCTTAGGAGGTCCAAACTGAAAGATGACAAGAAGTACAGAAAGACAGAGAGTGAAGATATTGATGAAATACACACGGCCTAGTGCAGCAAGTTGATTTTGTTATTATTATGAACATTCTCAAATCTTGTGGTGGAACATCTTTTATTTTTACTGGTACTATTTGTCTACTAATTTCCTTTCATCATCCATCACTAATTTCCTTATTTTTGTTACTAAGTTGGTAGTTCCGGGTGTTTCTTGTTGCACGGGGGCAGTAATTAGTGTAAATAATTACACTAATTATTGTATCCACTGTGTCCAGTAATTTGTGTCTCCTGTTGCTGTTTTAAAGGGTTTGTTCTTAAATAGTTCATGCCAAATTAATGTCTGGTACTGCACTGCTTGGATACAATGCTTTGTTCATATTTTATTTTATTAGGCCCAATCAACACAGTGCTGTGAAGGCCTATTTTAATCTCAGGTTTTCTTATTATTTTTCTGTCAAATTCCAGGGCTTTTTGGAGGCTTTAACATATTCAAAAAGTCACCAAACTTCACCCAAAATTGTCCCTCAACTAAAGTTTTCAGATTCTAGTGGAATCGAAAGTGAGCGTGGCCGAACTGCTGTACAGTGCCCCCTAACGTGAGATAAGACAAACTGTAGGTCGTAGAGATCTGAAATTTGGTATGTAGGTAGATAACCTCAAATCAAGAAAAAAAGTCCTGTACTCCCTAAAATGTACAGGGAGGCAAGCCTGGGGTCTTTTTGCATGGAGTTTGCATGTTCTCCCTGTGCATGGTGGGTTCTCTCTGGGTACTCCAGTTTCCTCCCACAGTCCAAAAACATGACTGTTAGGTTAATTGGCCTCTCTAAATTGTCCCTAGGTGTGAGTGTGTGTGTGCATGGTTCCTTGTCCTGCTGTCTCTGTGTTGCCCTGCGACAGACTGACGACCTGTCCAGGGTGTACCCTGCCTCTTGCGTTGCCTCTTGCCTATCTCCAGCTTACGTTAGATGGAGATAGGCACCAGCAACCCTCCTGACCCCATAAAGGGACAATGGTGTACAGAAAATGGATGGATGGATAGTCTGACTACTGGATTTGAAAAAGCAACGCGTTAGATTACTTGTTACTGGAAAAAATGGTCTGACGTTACTTAGTAACACATTACTGACATCACTGCTCATCAGAGATACTTGAGTGTATCTGGTGAGATACTCGGTCTAATAAATTTGCTTTGTAAATTCTAAATTGTAAAATATAAAATAGTAAAGGAATCAATTAAATTCCCGAAGAAATTTAACCAGGGCCTGCTAAAGTGCACCCATTGATTTGTACCCAGCGATGTGATGCTAAACCAGGAACACGTCTGTGAAGGCCTGACGTGCTCGTCCAAACTGGACAAGCCAGTCCTGGTGAAAGCAAGGGCACATCTGTGCAGGCTGGACTGAGGGTGCCCTGGTTCACCACCACAGTGCAATGGTTGATGCTCAGCCTGGGCAATATACCTACAAAGTTGTTGTGTAAACCTTTCCAGGTAAGTGTGCTGTTAATTCCTTGGACTGACGACTATCAACTTCGCACATCTGGTTCTTACTCACGGTGCAAAATAAAAAAGACAGTGGAGAAATGTTTTTTCTAGCAAATTTTCAACCTTCATACTCAGGACTTTAATTCACATTTTGTTTGAGAGCTGAAGAAGGGGTCTTTATAGAGGAAAAGGCACTCATAAAGATGAAGAAAAATCTTTACAGAGGAATAGAGACTCACAGATATTTGTTTGGCTTGGAAACAAAAATCTTTATAGAGGAAAGCAGAACCACTGGTTTCTAGGATGAGTCCTAGTGAAAGTCCTTATTGGTAAATAAGGTAGAATTTTGCTAGAGCAATGTTTCTCAACCTTTTTTGGGCCCTATGCACTATCCAGGACCCTTACTGCCCCCCATCAAATAATTTGTAGGCTACTTTCCACTGAATATTATTTTATTATTAATATTACTATCACTATTGTTGATGTTTTGATTTTTATGGTTGTTTCTGGAATTATCGTCAAAAATAATTTTCCAGAGAACAAAAAAGCCATGGGAATAGAAATTATTTTTACAGGCGTCTAAGAAAAATGCAATGAATGGATATTCAACTTAAAATCGGCAGCCAGAGTGGAAAAAATATTCTTGTTCAGTGCCATTTTCTAGTTGTTAAATATTGCACAAAATGACCAGATAAAAGATGTACAATGCCAGTTAAACTTTGAACTATTTGCAAAAAGACTGAGCTCTGAAACATTAAAACGTGGATAGAACTCCAACTTTGTCAATTATAGCTCTTCTTCTCTCCAATATTTCTATGAGTTTCTGGTGGTGCAGCTCTGTGCTGCCTTCAGGAGAATGGGACATCAGAGTATCATCCATAAAATTTCACCCACATGGCATTTACTGCGTAAACCAGAGTTTCAGTGGAAAAACAAAAGTTCCTTTTAATGCCATAGAAATATGAGACGGAAACATGGATCATTTCTTTATATAGACCTGTCTATTGATTTATAGATTAATAGTTTTCTTGGACAGAAATTACAAAGAACAAATCTGGTTCTTAATCAAATCCTAATGAGTCAAACTGAAAGTGTCATGGAGTCGTCAGCCTCATGACATTAACACTGACATATTTATTTCTTCAATATTATTTTTCATATCAAATCTAATTAAAACATAAATAGGTGATCAGTTATT
>NW_015114327.1:88432-90252 GCF_001443285.1 Poecilia latipinna | reverse complement strand
GCCAGAGTGGAAAAAATATTCTTGTTCAGTGCCATTTTCTAGTTGTTAAATATTGCACAAAATGACCAGATAAAAGATGTACAATGCCAGTTAAACTTTGAACTATTTGCAAAAAGACTGAGCTCTGAAACATTAAAACGTGGATAGAACTCCAACTTTGTCAATTATAGCTCTTCTTCTCTCCAATATTTCTATGAGTTTCTGGTGGTGCAGCTCTGTGCTGCACTCTGTTGTCCCAGGAGAATGGGACATCAGAGTATCATCCATAAAATTTCACCCACATGGCATTTACTGCGTAAACCAGAGCTTTCAGTGGAAAAACAAAAGTTCCAGATCCTTTCAAAGCCATATAAATATGGGATAGAAACATGGATTATATCTTTATATAGAGCTGTCTATTGATTTATAGATTACTATTTTACTGGACAGAAATTACACAGAACAAAGCTGGTTCTTAGTCAAATCCTAATGAGTCAAACTGAAAGTGTCATAGAGTCACTGAACACCATCATGACATTAACACTGACATGCCTCCTGGACGCCTCCCTAGTGAGGTATTCCAGGCACATCCCACTGGTAGGAGGCCCCTGGGATGACCCAGGACACGCTGGAGGGACGATGTTTCTTGGCTGGCCTGGAAACGCCTTGGGGTTCCCCCGGAGGAGCTGGAAGAAGTGGCTGGGGAGAGGGAAGTCTGGGCCTCCCTTCTGAAGCTGCTGCCCCCGCGATCCGATAAGTGTATGAAAATGGATGGATGGATATAAGTGATAAGTTCCTTACTGTTATTGTCTGTAAAATATATTTCATCTTAGTACTAGTCCCAACAAATCCACCCATGGTACTTTAACAATATTATTTTACCTTTTATCTGAAAACAATGACTGTTTATTCTTGCCATACAGTCCTCTCTGTTAATTATAGTTTGAAAGGTCTTGCCATACCATTTTATTCCTCTGTATTTACTTTACTTTCTTAGTATATTCTTACATTTTGTTCTTCATTTCCTTTTAGTTTTCTTTGATTAGTATTATACTCTCTTGGCTTATTGCTGTCTTCTTTAGTTTCTTTCCTGTTGCTAGTTTTATTTTATTGTTTGTATTGACGCCCACCACCAGTAATTCACCTGCTGCGCCGCCTAATCATCATGTGTTTCACCTGATTTGCCAATCATATTGATTTTTCACTGTTCAGCGCTGAATTCTCTGATCCTGATTCACATCTAGTTTGTTGCTCCGTTCTATGTCCTGGTTCTCCTGTTTCAGAGTTTTGCAATGTGCGGGTCTTTTTTTCCCCCTTTTCCCCATATGGTGCGGAGCGGTCGGGAAGTGCGTATCGGTGAAGAAAATCAGTCGTAAACCTTTTAGCCATAGACATGAATACGCAAACCCCTCATGGAGCGCTGAGTCGTACGTAACAGCGTCTGCCATCTTCTATGTGGCAGCAGAGCGATCGGAGCTCCTTAAGTCCTGTTCTGTGTGTTTCAACCGTTTTACGAAACAAACTGGATTCATTGGCATTACCTCCCCCAGGTAAGGATGAAAGATCAGAATTACTTGACTTTGCAGCCAGAAATTCGCTTCTAAACATCCGGAAAATATATCCTATGTAGCTAAATTGGCCCGAAATAACCGCTGATTGTTAGCGTAGCAGCTAACGTTTTCATACTGTTTTCTAATGAGTAGAGCTGATGAGAAACCGCTGTTAGAGGAGAAATTCATTAGAAACCAGATGATTTAGTGAGAAAGATCAGTCAGGATCAGAGCTGGAGCTGCTGTTCTTCAGTCTCTGTTTCCCAGCTCAGCTTCTCCATGTCGGTATTT
>NW_015114327.1:81116-84443 GCF_001443285.1 Poecilia latipinna | reverse complement strand
AAATAAATACAAGAAAATTATTTGTTTGTCTTGAAACGTTAAATATACATTAAATTATGGAATTATGTAAATATATTTAATAAAACATTGTAAAAGTGTCCATCAATGTCAATATAAAATTATCAGAATAATTTCTATCACACAAAAACATTGTTTTAAAACTATTTATTCAGAAATGCCCCAAAACAATTAAATGAAATGGAGATGGAATAAAATTTGATATGTGATTAATACTTTATATGAAAATGAGATCTAGATCCCAATGGGGTTTACCTGATTATAATCTAAAATAAAGGATTTTTTTTACATATTTACCTATAATCAAAGGAGAAAATTGTGGTGGGAAAATTATTATAAGTTAACATTTGCTGATCATGTTATATTAAATGCTTGTGAATTCACACCAAAAGAACCTGTTTGGGCTAAACACACAATTTTGGAAGTTATTTTCCTGCAGCTGCATGGGAACCAGACCCTCCCATGTTTTGGATCCCATATCCCTGGTATAAAACCCATGTGTTGACTCTGCCTGGGGGAGGCTTTTCATTCGGAACTTCTTCATTATTGACTGTCTTACAAGCTCTGTATATTGTGCATAATGTACAAATAAACCTGACTGAGTGATTTCATCTAACAGTGCTTGGAAATATTTTTTTCCCACAACACTTCTCACTTCTTGCACTCACACTTAAGTCCTTTTTGCACTGCAGGGTCCAGCCTGACCCAGCCAGGCTCCGTTCGACCAGGTCTATGGTCCTATAGCCCTGGTCGTTTTGCATTAAGCATGATTGTCAGGTAAACTGAATTCTTACTAAACCGATCTCACCAGCGACCGCAGAGCAGTTTCCTTCTTGGTTCTCCCGTCCGCTCTTTATGAATGCCCTCATGAGCAAGGAAGCTAAGGGAAACATTTACCTCAGCTTTACATTTAACAACAAAAAAAAAGTCTCATCTGAATGTCATCTCTGAGCTGGACTCGCGGCCAGCTGAACTACCACTGCGACAGGAGGGATTTCCCGGTTGGAACGACGCCAGATGGGGAAATCCCCTCGTTCACAGCCTAGCCGACTTCTGATCGGTTTAATTGGAGAAATGTTATTTACAATTACCATTAAAATCTTTGGCTGAATAATTGTAATCCCAGTGTAGGGTAAGAATAGATTATGACAGGAATTTATTGATGCAGCATATTGTGCTGTGAATCGGGGTGTGGGAGTGGGTTTTGTTTTCAGCCACCATCATTCGTTTACTAGAGGGTGTCAGGAGGCTGCAATACCTGGAGGGCATGCCAGCGGTTCCTGTTTACATGCACCTGTGGCCAATCTCATCACTGGAGGAGTATATGAGCAGGGGACTGCCAGCACCTCTTTGCCAGAGTGTTAGCCACAGGGCCGTGCAGAGACCACGGCCCTGTGGTCTCTACACCACAGGGCCGTGGGTTTTTTGGCCCACGTTTTTGGGCAGGTGCTAAAAAAAAAAAAAAAAAGAAAAAAAAGAGGCACATCTAACCACATTCTAGGACAGAATATTAACAAAGCCACACAGCTTTCAGAGTTTAATAAACAATGATAAATTACAAAATTGTGAAATATACAATCAAAGCTAAGGTAAATCTCTATATAGAGCATGCAACTATGCTATTTATTAGTAATTTAATTCTGCAGGTCTATTTTGTTATAGGAAAGTATTGCAATATTCAAACCCGCAAATTAGCAAGATATGTAAATCAGAGCTAGCGCACTAGACATATTTTGTCTTTACAGAATTACACTATTAAAATTAAAGCCGCAAGCGACATTGGAGGCCCTCACAGTGAAGCGCGCCGAAGGCCTATTGGCAACCGGGGGGGTTCCAGCACTGCCACTCTCTCGCCACCACCGACGCTCTCGTGCTGCTGTCCGCCAGGCGACACACACCTACATCTTCCGCAGCGCTCCCTGACGATGCACAAGCGCAGTCGATCTGAATTGCAATTTTAAGCTATTGGGCTCTTTAGAGGCTGACAAAGGTCAAGCCTCACAAGTTTACTGCCAATAGGATAATGCATGTATGATTTAGAGCAGAAAAAACAGAAAAAAAGACTGTTCTAACTGCTCATTCCAACAGGTGACTTCCTGTTGGAAGGGGGCGGGGCTAAACTGATGTAACCAATTGACCATTTCAATGTGATAAGCTCTGGTCTGTGATGAAACAAATTACATTTGATGCAGCTGGGAGCTTATATGGGGAAGTTATTCCATCTTGATATTTCATGGAGAATGGCCAGATTTGAGGCTTAGCCACGCCCACATGCATTGACATAGAAAAATTCCTTTGATAACTTTTGACCCTCAATGCCTCAAGACTGTGCTGTCTGAGTTTGAAGCCTGGATCTTGAAAGCTCTAGGACGAGTTCGCTCAGATACAACATCAATAAAATAGACAAAAGTGCGACTTTGATCCAAAATGGCCGACTTTCTGTTGGGTTTGGACCATGGATCCAAGAGACTTTTTTGTAGGTCCTGACAAGATACACATGTACCAAATTTCAGAAATCTGGGAGAAAGGATGGGTTGGGGCTAATTAAAAAAAATTCTAGGGGGCGCTGTGAAGTAATTAGGCCACGCCTTCCAACTTTTGCACTGGATTCCTGTCAGGTGGTGGACAAAGATCGATCTCAGTGAGATTGGTGCAGCTCACTGCACATGTGGAATCTAGAGCCAAACGTATGGCAGCGGCGTGACCTGTGACTTCGCTGCGCCGCCACGGCCACGCCCTCCACTGAAAACTGTTGGCGCTTTAAAGCAAGTGCGACCAACTTGTTATCAGTCATCTGACACAAGATCATCTTGATTAGGTCAAGAGAGCCAGAGTTGGATCTTTCCAAGTAAAAAAAGACACTTCCTGTTCTGAGGGGGCGAGGCTTATGTGAGGTCAGACTATGACAACATAGAATTATTAGGCATCCAACCAGGATCCCTCATGCCAAGTTTGGTGCCAATTGACCTTTTTATGAGAAAGTTTTGGCATTTTGTTTGTTTCGGCGAACATATACGAAAAGTCAATTTTTTCGATAACCTTTACTTCATTCTGACCAAGAATGAAGCCGATTGGTCAAAAACTCAAGGAGGAGTTCGTTAAAGTTCGACGTGTAAAAGTGAAAGGCCAAAATTTGACCTTTGACCCAAAATGGCCGCCTTCCTGAGCATTTTAGAGGGTACCTCCAAGGGTGCGTTTACACTGCAGCCTGAAGTGACCCAATTCCGATTTTTATGACATAATGCGACCTGTATCCGATCTTTTCATGGCAGTGTGAACAGCACAGGTTGGATTCTTTTTCGAATGTGA
>NW_015114327.1:75761-77782 GCF_001443285.1 Poecilia latipinna | reverse complement strand
TTGGCGCTTTAAAGCAAGTGCGACCAACTTGTTATCAGTCATCTGACACAAGATCATCTTGATTAGGTCAAGAGAGCCAGAGTTGGATCTTTCCAAGTAAAAAAAGACACTTCCTGTTCTGAGGGGGCGAGGCTTATGTGAGGTCAGACTATGACAACATAGAATTATTAGGCATCCAACCAGGATCCCTCATGCCAAGTTTGGTGCCAATTGACCTTTTTATGAGAAAGTTATGGCGTTTTGTTTGTTTCGGCGAACATATACGAAAAGTCAATTTTTTCGATAACCTTTACTTCATTCTGACCAAGAATGAAGCCGATTGGTCAAAAACTCAAGGAGGAGTTCGTTAAAGTTCGACGTGTAAAAGTGAAAGGCCAAAATTTGACCTTTGACCCAAAATGGCCGCCTTCCTGAGCATTTTAGAGGGTACCTCCAAGGGTGCGTTTACACTGCAGCCTGAAGTGACCCAATTCCGATTTTTATGACATAATGCGACCTGTATCCGATCTTTTCATGGCAGTGTGAACAGCACAGGTTGGATTCTTTTTCGAATGTGATCCATATCCGATACGTATCCAATTCAAATGCGACCTAACTTTCGGGTCACATTCATCCAAACGTCACTGATTCTCAACAAAGCTCACTATTCTGCGTCCTGATATGCGCAAGTGGGTAGAAAAACAACAACCATGACGGATTATATGAGGATTAAGTCGTTAATATGCTGCTCCGGCCGGATAACTTAGAACGCTGATGCTATCGCGCCCTCTACTGCGCATGCGGGACACTGTCAGTTTGTTTGGCCGTTTACACTGCAGAACGCATACAGGTTGCATTTACTGGCAGTGTGAACGGCCCCGGCAAAAAAATCGGAATTGCCAAAAAATTGGAATTGAGTCACTTCAGGCTGCAGTGTGAACGCACCCGAAGAGACTTTTTTTTCTTGATTTGGGGGGGATCTACCTACATACCGATTTTCAGATCTCTACGACCTACGGTTTCCCCCAACTCACATTAGGGGGCGCTGTAGAGCAGTTTGGCCACGCCCACTTGCGATTCCACCGGAATCCGAAAATTTTTGTTGGGACAATTTTGGGTCAAGTTTAGTGAGTTTTTGAACATATTAAAGGCCCCAAACAGCCCTGCGAAGTGGCAGAAAAATAAAAATAAGAATAAGAAATCCTGCGATTACAATAGGCCTTCGCCAGCGCTTCACTGCTTGGGCCTAATGATAAACAAGAGCACAAGAGCTGCCTGTTTGCTACACTTGCAGTGGAAATGAAGATGGTCCATTCAGGAAAGCAGAGCTGCACCAAATTTTAATGTGGAACTGCAGAAAAAAAACAAAAGCAAAAACTGAATTGTTAATGCATGTCACCATGAGAAAAGCCAACTGAGTTTTGCTTAAAAAAAAAACTTTTTTAAAAATTAAAATCACAAATTTTTGGATTATGACGTGAAAAAATTATTTGCAAAACAAACTTATTTGCGCATGCCATAAATCTTTTCTTGCTATTCTAAGTTTTTGTTTGTGACTCAAAGTTTTGCTTGTGATTCTCACATGACGTCGTGGGCAGGGCCCAAAATCGCAACAAAAGATTTCTGATGTGTGCAAATAAAGTTTATGCTTGGCAAATAACTTTTTAAGTTCACGAGACAAAAATGAGTTATTTAATTTTAAAATAAGTTTTTTAAAAACAAAACTTTTTGTTTTAAAAAAATAAATCATTACAATTCCAAAAGTTTTGATCACAATCTTATTTTACTTAACTGAGTTTTTTTTTTTTCATTGAATAATTGGGGGAAAAAATTAACTTCATACTCTGCGAACCAGACCCTAAACTTACTTAAAGTCTGGATTGAGTTTTTTCCCCTTCATTAATAACACACTTTTATTGCATACATTAAATTTATCATGGTAATTCAGGGTGAGTTATTTTTAATTCTAAATGAATCTCCTTGTTGGACTTTTATTTAAGTGCTATTCGAAGCTTTTCAGTTATCTAGCTTTGCTAGCAAAG
>NW_015114327.1:54447-71954 GCF_001443285.1 Poecilia latipinna | reverse complement strand
GAAAAAAAAAAACCTCAGTTAAGTAAAATAAAATTGTAATCAAAACTTTTGGAATTGTAATGATTTCTTTTTTAAAAACAAAAAGTTTTGTTTAAAAAACTTTTTTTTTTAAATTCACCAAAAACTGTTCTGTTTTCTGGAACGTTCGCTACTTTGAGATCCGCAGTTAGCCACCTTATCTCACACCGGCCCTTGAGGACTGGAGTTTGACACCTGTATTCTATTGGCAATTATGAGAGGTTGCCAGGCGACTGTGCCAAAAGGCACTTCTATGTTTCAGAAGCGAGCAGAGTTCAAGCAGAGACTAGGTGTGAGCGTGAGAAGTTTTGAGTACAAGCATTACAAGTTTTGAGAGGAAATACATTAGGTCCTGCTTTCAAAATGAAAATGTAAGCAAAAGTAACAAAAGACACGAAATCCTGTCTTCACACTGTAAATGTGTACTCTTGGATTATGGCACAAAAAAATCCACCAAGTGAGCAGAGAGTTTTGCAAGCGAAGATTTGCTCCGAGCAGAGACCAAAACCCTTTTTGCACTGCAGGGTCCAGCCTGGCCCAGCCCAGCCCGGCTCCATTCGACCCGGTCCTACTGGCGCTATAGGAACCATAGGACCACTCGTTTTGCTTTGAGCGGGATACAAGGTGGAGGGGTGTGTGAGGTTTGCATAAATCGAATTCTTGCTAAGAATTCGATTGGAGGCGATCTCCCCAGTGACCGCAGAACAGTTTCCTTCTTGGGTCTCCCCTCCAGCTCCTTCTATTTGCGCTTTGTTTGTCAGCAAGGCAGTGAAGGGAAACATTTACCTCAGCTTTGCATTTAATGGAAAAAAAAAATCTCATCAGTGTGGTCTGTGAGCTGGACTCGCAGCCAGCTGAACTACTGCTGCAGCTAGCGGGATTTTTCCACTTCAGCAATGTCAAATGTGAAAATCCCCTCATTCAGAGCCTTGCCGATTTCTTATAGGTTCAATTGAAAAACTGTTATTTACATTTACGATTAATATCTTTGGCGGAAGAGGCGATTGTAATCCCAGTGTAGCACACAGTGGAGATTCATCACTCGGATCAACTTCAAAACCCTGAGATTATGATTATGTACAACTGATGCAGACCAGGAAGTTGAGGTATTCATTCTGCATAGTAGATTCATAGTAGCTGGAACACTGATCCACATATTTCATGATTTTGATACTTGCACTTGACAAAATCTTATATTTACTGCTTGTTTCATATTTGGTGTTTCTATGATGTAAAGCACTTTGAAACGCCTTATTGCTGAAAATGTGCTATACAAATAAACTTGACTTGACTCCTCAACTATCACCACATACAAATGAAGACCCTTTTTGAAGGGCAGATTTGAAAGGAAAATTATCTGCTTTGATTCCTCATAGCAGAGAGGAATCAAATCTGCTTTGATTCCTCAAATCTTAGTTGCAGCTCACACCAGCAACTAAGCAGCTCACACCTTGCTTAGTTGACAAAGCATATTGTTTCAGTGAATTGAGAACATAGATCATGTTTCTATGAAGAGAATGTATGCCTGCAAGAAAAACTAACATTGAACTTGAACAGATCTGGTATCTAGTGAATGCATCACTTAATGGGTATGGACCTGGATGAAAGGGAATAGGGGCAACACTGTTCTTTGGCAGAATGGGCATGTGGGGCCTGCCCTGGCAGTGTGTGCCGCTCAGGGTGAGAATTGGACCTCACCCTGCGTAGCACACAGGGTGAGGTAGGACACACAGGGAATGCTAGAGAGGGTCTAGCATTC
Source organism: Poecilia latipinna (assembly GCF_001443285.1). Lineage (NCBI taxonomy): Eukaryota > Metazoa > Chordata > Actinopteri > Cyprinodontiformes > Poeciliidae > Poecilia > Poecilia latipinna. The sequence continues at coordinate 70,177 of NW_015114327.1, read as the reverse complement.
TGCTGGCAGTAACAGAATGCTAGACCCTCTCACTTCGCTGGCTGCCTCCATTGCCACTTCAGCTGTAAATACATTTGAAATAAAAAAATATTTACCTGCAATTACTGCAAAATTCTGATGAGCAGCATCACCTCCAATCTTTTCGTCTTTGAAGGGAAAAACTGCACCACCTGCAGATAAAACAAATATGTTATCCATTTGAACTAGGACATGTTATTACATTCTCTGATTATCTGAGTGGGATTCTACCAGCTTCTATTTGCCATAGGTCACTAGCAAGGGGCATGGGGGTAATGGTCAGTGGTGAGGCTCCACAGTTGGACTGGACCAGGATTCCATGGATGCTGACTGGAGCAGTCATGCCTGAGCGAAGTGCAGCTTTCAGCGGTGCCACATTATTCAGCTGAACTCTGGATAAGCATCCAACAAAGCCTGGGCTGTTGTAGCGCTCTATTAGAATGGGGTCAATCTGTCCCGTTTCTACAACAAGAAAAGAGGCTGAGATCATCACAAAGTCAGACAAACTATGTATTAACAAGGAACTGTCCAAACTTCTGAAAGGTTCATTGTCATCTTCAAAGTGGATTGTGTTGATTACACCGACAACAAATTTGTGTTTAAATATAAAACTTACATATACTGTATATAAGAATGTATATTACAATACTATATTCCATAGTATTGTATTATTTTGTATTTACTCATTCATTGCTGCCATATTGGGGTGATGGAGAAAGGATTTTGCCCTGCAATTGGTGGGTTGCCGTGTCAATGTTTTAGTTGAAAATCCACACAGGTTTTTATACAAGTAGCAAGAGGTGAGGAACTGAGAGACAAAATCTAACCAACTATGAAAAGCAGCACAGGGATCAATAACTAACAGAACACACAAATGTCTAAAAACTGAGGGTCTACTAAAATAGAAAAATAACCAGAATGGGAAATAATTGTAACTGCTTACTCTATGGTAGCAATGCAATAAAGGAAAAACTGCCAGCCAGGAGAAGACTCACTCAAACAGATATTTACTGATATGAACTATAGCCAAGAACTTGGGCCTGGTCCCAATACTCCATGAAGTGTGTACTCAAAGTGAACAAGGGTTTGAATGTGCAGGTTACAAGCGTGCACAAATTTGAGAATTGGGATAGTGCGCCTCTGTGCCACAGCTTCAACATCCAAAATGGTGGGACTGGCTATTGTTTAGCCCTTTGTGCTGCTAAAAAGTACAACAACAAAAAATTATTTTAAATGTACAGTACAGGTAATTTTGCTTAAAAGACTTGAGTGGAGATATTTGGCTATTCAAGTGTAATTCTTACGACTTGTTGAATACAGAGCAAACTTTGATGTATTTACACATGTGCAGTAGAGTGGAACAAAATGATTTTAATACTTGTGAAAACTTTTTTTTTTGCAACAGACACAGCTTCCTTGGTAAACACTGCCACATTTCCAACAGCAACTTTTTATTGTACAATTATTGTCAAAAGTCTTAAATCTCAAAGGCAATTCTTTCTGCATTGCAGATATATCCAGCTGTTACTCAGAACCATTTCTGATTATGAACAGCTGTGACTTTATAGACAAAAGAATGCAACAAAAAATTCATAAACACCGACATCAAATTTCTTCCCCTATACCCTGAGATGAACATTTATTCAAAAATCAAAATAACTGTAAAGAAAATAAGAACCAAATACATTTATTTTTACATTTAAATTTAAAAATTCTTTATTAATACTAAAGGAAAATTAAATGTTGTAACTCATTAATTCAGTTTCTTCAAAGAGTTATTGTAGATAGTGATGGCTGTTTGCAGGAAAAATCTCCTGTACTGGTCTGTATTATAGCAAATCTGATGAAGACTCTGACAGAAGACACCCTTTTCTCAAGATAGTCTCATGAAGAGGATGGTCAGGGTTGTCCATAACTTTCTTTATTTTATTAAGACTCCTTCTTTGCATCATCATCTCCTGAGGTCCTACAGTCGTCCCCAGAACAGAACCAGCCTTCTTTATCAGGTTAAGCTTTTTTATGTTCCTGCTTTGATTCTGCTGCCCCAACAGATGACAGCAGAAGAGAGGACATTCTCAACAGACTTAAGATCTGCAGCATCTTGTTTCAAACCTTGAAGGATCTTAGCTTCCTCAAAAAGTCCAGACTGCTCTGTTGCATCTCCAGTCCAGTCTTTTGTCCAGATGAAAACTGAGGTATTTATATTCTTCAACCACTTCCACTTCTTCTCCCATGATGGAAATAGGGTTTTATCTAACTCCGTTTATCCTGAAATCAACAATCATCTCCTCTGTTTTGTTTACATTCAAGATTAGATGATAGTTCCCACACCATGACACAAAGCGGTCCACCAGCTCTCTGTACTCAACCTCTTGTCCATCTCTGATACACCCAGTAACTACACAGTCATCTGAGTATTTCTGTAGATGACAGAAGTCAGACTTGTGCTCGAAATTGGAAGTGTAGAGTGAAAAGGAATGGTGAGAGTACAGTCCCCTGTGGTGCTCCTGTGTTGCTGACCACCTGGTTAGACACAAGTCCTTCACTCTCACAAACTGTGGTCTGTTTGTTAGGTAGCCATAGATTCAGGTGATTGTTGAGGCCTCCGCCTGTGTCTTCCGTAGTTTCTGGCAAAGCAAATAAGGCTGAATTGTGTTAAATGCACTGGAGAAATCAAAGAAAATGATCCTCAGTGCTGTCTGCTTTGTCCAGATGACAGAGCTGATCTGCAGCTTCAGGCCTTCAGGACTCTGTGACTGACACCATCCAGACCTGTAGCCTGGTTTTGGTTCAGTCTCTCCAGCTGCCTCTTCACTTCTAGATGCAGAAAAGTGGGCGGTGGAGGCAAAGGGAGCAAAGGGAGATTTAGTTGAAGACAAACTTGTGGAAGCAGAAGAGTCCATGACTGAGGTGGAAGACAGGACATCTGAGGTTTGACAGGAAAGCTGTGAGTCAGAGGAAGGTGGGATGTCTGTATGGCTGGAGACAGGAGAGGATGATGATGAGCTTGTTCCTGAACTGCACCTGTTAAAGAATGCGTTCATCTCTATCCAGACTTCCATCTGTCTGATCCTCCTTTTGCTTGAACCCTTATCACACATCTCTCATATTGTTCCTCTTCAGTTTATTCTCCAGCTTCTTCCTGTATTTCTCTTTGCTGTCTCTAATCTTGACCTTGAGCTTCTTCTGTATACTCAATAACTCTCTGTCTCATTCCCTGAAGGCTCTTTGTTTCTGGTTTAACAGTTCCTTTAGGTCACTGGTGCACAGAGGTTTATACAGTCAGTTACACACTCAGTCATGAGACTGATGTCATCTCCACGTGGCTGGCAGAGAGTAGTCCAATCAGTTGCTTCAAAACAACCCTGGTAGGCTTCTTCTGCTTCCTGTGAACATTTTCTAACAGATCATCTCTTCACCAGCGATGTGTATTCAGAGCAGAGCAGATCATATTTTGATTCGATTTCCCCAAAGGAGACATTGTTTTCTCGGATGGAGCAGCTTAGAACAATAAGATCCAGAGGACCTATTGTTATTCTGCTTAGCAATCCAGAACAGGAACATTTAGTTTATATGCTTCACTCAACCAAGGATAGTTCCTCTGGATCTCAGGATTTCACTCAGCCCAGAGCAGAAATTAGAACAAACTTAGAATCCGGAGAAGCTCATCTAGAGAAACTACTCATTACCTTAGATCAACATTCAGGACCATCTGCTTTGTAGAATCAAACATGGAGAACCAAGATTTAGTTTTATGCCTAACTATTCTTACCAAACATAACGAACCAACATCTATTTTTATTAGATAGATTCCAGAGAAACCCCTATTAGCTATTATTATGGGCAACCAATATGTAGTTCTAGAGTCTAGACTCTAGAACTACATATTGGTTGCCCATAATACGAAAAGCAACACATTCTTCACAAAAGAAAAGCAAGAAAAAATATAAAAAGTTTACAAAAATCCCCTCCATGTTCATCTGTTCATCCGGTTGCCATCTGGAAGGAGAGTCCGTAGCATCCGCTGCAGAACAGCCAGACTTAGAAATAGTTGTCTCCCACTGGCCATCAGATTGCTCAACAATCCCATCATGAAGACTGTCTGAGACTATTTGAAAATAGTAATTATTTACATATTATTTAATTATAGGCACACTTGTGTTTTTGTGTGTGCTCTGGTGGCCAAGCGATGACATTTCATTGCCAATTTTACTTATGTTTCTTTGTGTAGTGACAATAAAATAAGTCTACGTCTAAGAGAGATGTAGGAGTCGGGGATATAATACTGCAGTCATGTCTCCATAAAACACATTATGCTGCATTCCTTATACTCTTACAGAATCCTTGTCAGGGCTTGAAGTTGGAAATGGTTTGAATTTCTTCTTTCCCTCTCCTCTTTGCTCCTGCTCTGCATCCCCAATGCCTCCTTCTAACTCCTCTGTGGTTTCTGGCTTCAGCTGTGGTATTATTTCAGTTTCTCTGATGTTAGTCAGCAACTCCCTCTATAAACCACCTTGTTGCTATGGTTAATGCATCATTAACGCATCATAACAAAACAGCAAAAATATGGAAAATAAGTCCAACTACACTGTATCCAAATAAGGAGCAGCTGTTCAAGTAGAAAGTTTGAAAAAGAGAAAAAAAAGACTCAATGAAAGTACAGAGCTACTCCAATGTGGTGCCACCTTGAGCGGCGCAATTCAAGACAAGATAAATTTTGTTTGACCTAGGATAGCATACAATAAAAATTAAAATAAATAAAGTAATAAGAATAAACATACAACAATAATAACAATCAGCAGCGATAGTTTTAAAGACACGTATTGCTCAGTACATTACTAAATATATATTCAACAATTAAAACGCACAGCTCTAGAGACTATGCATTAAAAAGTCTGATTGCTTTGGGCAGAAAGGACTTGCTGTAGCATTCTTTAGTACATCTGGGCTGCAGTAATCTTTGGCTATGTCTGCTCATAAGGCTGTCTGTTTCAGTCTTTTGAGTCAATTGAAGAATATATAACTTATATAATTATAAGTTTCCATAATTTTTCCATAATTTTTCATAAAAATTATGAAATTAATTTCAAAATTATGTATGAAGTTTATCCTTGTGATGACTTTCTGCAAAATAAATTCAATATAAATATCAAACACCTTAATTTTTTTTAAAGTGAAATCATTTTATTTAAGGAAGTGCTTAAACATTGCAACATCACAAAAGCCCAATAGTTATACCAACATATTCATAGCGTATTTTAATATATTAAACTCCTCTTGCATTTGTAACATTTTCTGCTTTACTTTCTTCAGTTAGTTTCTGTGCCTAGTCGTTTTTCATTTCTTCCTTTTTTCTGCTCAGTTTTTCATATCAAGATAGATGTTGACCCTTTGCACATCACGCTCTCCAGACCTCCGCCCACTATGCCTTGACAGACATCAAAACAATCAGTGTGCTCCTTTAAAGCTAGTCTAAAATCAGACATCTTTAACCTAATAACGCTTCCATTTATATATAAATCATTGATTTATATCAGTGACGATACAAATATTTATATCATCACTGATAGAAATCACTGATGACTATTTGTAAATCATCACTTATATCATCAGTGATTTATATCAGTGATGTAAATCACTGGTGTGAAATCAGGCAAAGTTCACAATTTGATCAACACGCAACGAGGGAGGTTTCTAATATATCAAGAAGGAAAGCTGCACAAATGATGGTTTTAACAGAACAAACCCACACAATCAGAACACTAAAAAATAGCCCACTATGGTTTGTTTTGGAGCAAGATGGTGACATCTGGATGACCTGAAAAAATAATTCTTAATATGTCGGAAACCAAAGCAGCATACACCTACACAAATGGAGCTCTAACCACTCAGTCCTACTGAAAATTTTCACATGGGTGGGGTGTCAGCTCACTCAGCGGGTGTAGGACAAAATAATCATTCTGAAATGCTCTACAACAACCTCTAAGGCACAAAATCAGATCCATAGTCCAGCAGATATTACTCTGGATTTCTAGTTCTTCAAGTATCAGACTAAAAATTAATTAACACAATTTGAAAACAAATGTTGCAGGAGCTTTGAGTTGTGGAACTTTACCAATATATAGGTCTTAAAAATATATCAATTATCCTCTAGAAAAACACTTATTCACAACCTCTCAACAAACTTACCATAAACCTTTCCAAGAAAGATACTTTTGACCAAGCTGAACTGTGTGTCAGAAGACTCAGGCAGGGTGTGTGTCGACACAGTGTAGTGGTCAAGCTAGTGAAAACAGAGAAAAGGAGAAGTTTATTTGATTTTTATACATCTTTTTAAAGGATTTTTTCGGCTCTAGTGGCCTTTATTTCACAATAGACTGATAGGAAATGGGTTGTAAGAGAGAGACAGACTCGAACCGCTGAGGACTTACGGGTTGGGTGCTCCATCACCTGCTTGACCACCATGCCTGATGTTTTATATTTCTGTACATAATGTAGATGTTTTCTTTGTTTTCTTTTGGGGGGAAGGCCAAAATATGACATCTTTTGGGAATTGGAACTATTTAAATAAATTGTATGAATAAAATAAAATTGTTAGATGTGCTTTTTCCAGCTGCATATCACTTATCAGTTTGGTTAGGATATTAAGCTTTGATGCATATAATAATAGGGTTAGGACTTTTGTTTTACAATTTTGGTCACTAATTCTAGTAGAAATAAGAACTTAATTTAAAGTGGTTGGTCTACTGGGATGTGCTGTGGTGACGCAGGGTTTAACCCTTGTGCGTGCGAGGACTGAGGCAAAAGTAGAGGACTATGGCAAATGATACAAGCTTTACGTGTGTGGGGTCGGTTGGACCCCATTTCCACATACAAGGGTTAAGCACAACCCACATATGGAGGCCTTAGTCCTTGACACGGCTGTTGCAGGTTCGATTCCTGGCCTGGTGGTCTTTGCTGCATGTCTTCCCCTTCTCTCATTACCCACTTTCCTGTCAATTCACTATCAAATAAAGGCCACTGTAGTCAATAAAAGCTTTGAAAAAATTGGTTGGTTTGAACAAAGCCCTTAAGGGAAAACTTAGATCAAACATTCTAGCTGATGGCCAAGATGCTTCTTATCCCAGAGCTACTTGTAGTCATACTCATAATCTAATTTAACCCTGTATATCTGACCATTATAAAACTTCATCTCCACAGTCGTATCCGGGTCATAACAATCCTTAGGCTTCATTCTCAACAGCTAGAACTGTGAGTTAATAAGCTCTGAAGCTTTGCACGAAGAATAAAACCTCTCTACTCTTGGTCTTTCTGGATCCATAAATGTGTCTGTATGAATCTATGTGATGTTGGTTTGTGTTGGCTGCGTGTATCAGACTATTTTACCAAAAAAGAATGAGCGCTAGTGTGCTAAAACTACCACCGATCATCATAGAGATGGACGATGTGTGTCGGAGTTTGCCTTGCATCTTTGCATTCCTCTAGTTACTATAAATCTGTGAACTCATTTGTGCAAACATACAGCGCTCTGGGACATGTTGATTGTCAGAGAAGTAAGTGTCATTCTTATAGGGAAAAAATGATTACTCTATCTTATGTGGTTCAAATTCTACAGGCAATTGAAAATAGGTGCAAATGGGAGTGCTGGCACTCCCATCGGAACTAAAGGGTTAAAGGGATTACGTTTTGTTGAAGATTTGGTTATACAGCACAAGTCAAGAATCCATCTTCAACCTACTAGAATTTCTGGCACACTTTCACTATGAATGATCAACTTTAGCCATGTTAAACACTACCAGCTGGATGAGTGCCCCAACCTGCAGTCGAATCTCCCTCAGATTCCTTGTTATGTTGACAGAGTGCGGCTGACCATTGGCCATGTTGCGATGGTCAATATCTATGGTGTAAGGTTCTACAAGTCCACCAAGACTGTACCGGACCTGGAGAGAGCCTACACACAAGTAGACACGTTTTATGTAAACAGACAAATTTTTTACTGGCAAATAAAAGGTGTGTTAACAAGCCCACCATTGTGTCGCAGCACCACTGCCATGTAGTCCTGGGTCCTTGAACTAATGTACACAAGAATGCTTGGAGCACTGTATGTACTGAAACTGAAGACCAGTTCCTCCTGGGTGAGGTTGGTTTCCCCTAAATAGGCAAGGTTTGAAAAGCTCCTTGGGTCGCCTAGCAACAATCCGCCATGATCCAACAGAAAGTCATAGCGTACCATGGTTCCTGCCTCAAAATACCCTCCTACGTCTGACATGTACACACACCACACACAGAAGAAGCAACCAAAAAAGGGGGAATTAAAAATACACCTTCATTAAATATAATCCAGTATATAAAAATGTGAAAGATTGTACCATCAGTGCAGAAGGGTCCATCATATGCACTGAGAGAGCAGTCACATGAGTATCCATTGTATTGCTCCACACACCTTCCGCCATTCCTGCAGTGCATTTTGTAGGTGCTACAATGGCCCTGACAGCCTGGCTTCACTCCTGGAGTCACCTTTGCCCTTTCTTCCAGATCAAAGAAGATCCCATTTATTTTCAGAGACCTCATGCAGCCCAGGAAGCCCCTTTGGCCACTCAAAGCACCTGATGACATCACAGATAAAACATATTAGTGTGACTTAGACAAAAGCTGCTGTTTCATACTGCTGACAAAACTCTATGTGTCTGAAGTGGCCCCGACTTTCAGTCATTTTGCCTGTGTGGCATACACAAAAAGTAATGGTTTCTATTATTATTATTATTATTATTATTATTATTATTATTATTATTTTCTTTTGCTATTTTGATATTGAATTAATTGATATGGGTTTTTTATGTATATTTCCAGTTTCAAGATTTGGTTTCTATTGTAATTGACTTTATTGCAGTAGCAGAAAGCTACCAGTAGGAGGCAGTGTGCTCTCGTAATCGCTCCAGAATCTGTATAACTGACAACCGGCTTCAGAACAGATTCCAGGAGAATTTGAGAAGTACGATGCTGTGTCTGCCCTGTTACTTCAACCTGTTCTATCTGGTTCACAGGAAAAATCAGGGTCTATTACACCGACACCAGCTCTGGTGCGTGTAACAGATTCTATTGACTGCTTGCTGTTTTCTTGAGCAATGCGGTAAGCCTGGGACATCTGTTTTGACCATTTTTGTGCATATCCCCTGGGTGTTACTGGATTAGTCTCTTTAAACAGCCCAAATAAGGGTGCGTTCACACTGCAGCCTGAAGTGACTCAATTCCGATTTTTTGGCAATTCCGATTTTTTTGCCGGGGCCGTTCACACTGCCAGTAAATGCGACCTGTATGCGTTCTGCAGTGTAAACGGGCAAACGACCTGAAAGTGTCCCGCATGCGCAGTGGAGGGTGCAATAGCGTCAGCATTCTAAGTGTTCTGCCAACTGCCATAAAAAGAAGAAGTGCTCAGTATTTGTGGAAGTAAACATGGAGGCTAATGGTGGAGCTTAGCTTACATATTTGAAGTTGTTATCCAGCCGGAGCAACATATTATCAACTTAATCCTTATATAGTCCGTCATGGTTGTTGTTTTTCTTCCCACTTGCACATATCAGGACTCAGAATAGTGAGATTTGTTGAGAAACAGTGACGTTCAGTTCGGATGAATGCGACCTGGACGTTAGGTCGCATTTGAATCGGATACGTATCGGATATGGGTCAGATTCGAAAAAGAATCCGACCTGTGCTGTTCACACTGCCATGAAAAGATCGGATACAGGTCGCATTACGTCAAAAAAACCGGAATTGAGTCACTTCAGGCTGCAGTGTGAACGCACCCTAAGGGATCAACTGGCAGCCGTAGGGGTGGTGGCTGAACATCAAATAATAAGGTGAGAAACCAGTGGACTCATGTCTCGTACAATTGTATGCATGTACAATTTGTGAGAGATGGTCCTTCTAATGCTCCTTCAATCAGGGACAGTCTTTTGGTTTAATAGACGATAGTCGATGCACAGCTGCAGTGTCCCATCCTTTTTTCTCACACACACAACTGGAGCTAAATATGGGGATTTAGATTTTACTATCCACCCTTTTGGCAGGAGATCTTGGATGTACTCTGACTTATTTTAGCAGTGGTTTGGGTACACTGGTATACGCTCTCTGAACAGGAATATCATCTTTGACAGTGACTGACATTTGAAGATTTGGTATGCAACCAATGTCGCTTTCATTTTGAACAAAGACTGTTGACTCTTCGTAGAGCATCTCTGTCACTTTCTCCTTCAGTTCCTCCTCCACATGGCTAAGGTCAACTGGTGGGGGTGCCACTGAGTGGAATTTTCATCAGCAGTTGCAGTAGTCGTGCTGCTGATCTTCACAGTAGTTTCTGGCTGGTCCCCAGCATCATCAATAGGTGAGTACGTCTCTACCACTCTTGATTGACTGAATCCAACCTAAAGTAGTCTGTTGGGGCAGGACTATGTCATGTTTTTGTTGTTTCCAACAGGAACAAACAAAGTAGTTAGCTCTGAATTTCAAACAAACCCCCTCCAACATCCAACTCTTGTGGGGTTGCACCCTCTTCACCTGGCTCTAAAGGGACAAGGCAGTCAGAAGGGTCCATATTACATGGGACCCTGCATTTTATCCATGAAACTTGCCCTGCTGGAATGATGACATCATGTCGGCCAACCTTGAGGCACCCCTGTTGTATGCTGGGTTTAGTGGTGGATATGCAATTCACTATCCTCTCAGCTTTATCTTTTGAGATTGAGATGGCCCCACAGAATAACATTATGAGTGTTGGAGTGTTGGCTTGTTTTGTTGTCCCAGGATCAGTTCATCCACTACATAGAAACCAAGTAGGGGTCTTTCAATGGACAGACTGCTCACCAGAAAAGCTCTGTACCTCTGTACCTGTAGGGGTCAGCCAATCTGCTGACCCCTAATCATCAGATTGGGGTCTTCATTTCCAGGTAGATTTACAGTTATGGCAACCCATCCATCAAATGGAATCAGATCCCCATTGACAGCATATACTTGTAATTCACTTTCATCTTCATTGTTCAGTAGTCCAGAGGTTGAATGTCAATATTTGGCAAATGTTTGTTTTTCCAGGTGCAATCAATCATGCTGACTTGGGCCCCCGTGTCTAGTAATGCATTTACATCTAGTCCATTAAGGTAGCACTGGATCAGACCTTTTCTCTCAATCAGCCTTGCAACCTGTTCATTTTTCTTGATTACTGAGTCCTGTGACAAATTAGCACTATTTTCTTTTCTCTGAGATGGTCTCTTTGTCACCCCAGCTGTGGAGACAGGGGTATCTTGTAGACTTGATGTTGTCTTTGGTTGGGGCTGGACCCCGGTCACTGGTTGTCCCTTCTCCAGTGACCGGCTGTAGTTTTCCTGCTGCTGCAACCTTTTGAGGCAGCCAACAGCGCTGTGACCCTCTACACCACAAAAGAAACAATGGTTACAATTTGATGAGCCATTTTCAACACAGGTGGGACAGCTGTTTGCTCTCTGTCTCCTCACCTGACCTATTCTTCTTTGTGAACACTGGCAGGCTTGCTCAAACTGTTGTGCTCTTGCACCTTGTTTCAAAGAAGCCACCATTTGAGTGAGAGCATCAATTCTTGAGGTTAGCTGGTTGATGATGTCAGTGTCGACAACTGACTTGCTCCTCTGGTGTGCTGCATGTTGTTCTAGTGGTGTGTCGGTGTCAAACTGTGCACTGCGGACAGTGGCGAGGTTCTGACAGGGTACAGGTCCTAATCTTTGTCGTCTCTCATTTTCCTCACTTGTTATCCTCATTACATGCCTTAGGATTTTCTCGTCTTTGACATCAGGTTCAGCCAAGAGGGATTTCAGCTCCCTTCGAATGTCATTGTGTTTATGCCCGAGCCCCTGATAAACAGTGTGTAAGAATACATCTTGAACTGTTGCCTTGCTGTACTTAATACTGGCATCAGGGAGGTTAGAAGTGAACATTATTCGCTGTTTTAGTCCCATTACTCTGTAAAGAAACTGTTGTGGAGTCTCACTGTCAAGCTGTTTGGTGCAAATCAACTCTTGAAACAGTTCAGCGCTATTCTTCTCCCTCAGATGAGATTGTAGAAATCCCTTCAGCTCTGTAACTTTCATATCACCTTTGTTTATCAACATGTCTTTGAAGTTACCTGGTTTAATTATCTTGAGCATAGCCTGGACAATATCAGAGTCAGCAAAGTTATTTTGAATCCCCTTGTCAATTTGTCTACACACATTACTGTAGGATATGTCAGATGAATCATCACCAATCTGGCCACCTTGAATCTTAAATTCTCTCCGGGGAAGAAATGAAAGTTCTCTGATGGGGACAAATTGTTCATATTGCTGCTGGTGGTTGCCATTTGGCCCGCTTTCCACTTTAAGGTCTCGGGATGCCCCAACTCTGGTAGCTGCAAACTGAGGTGAAGCTGGGTTTGTAACCGAAGGGTCAACACACTGCATCAGCTTTTTGCCCAGGTCTGTGTAGCTTAACAGAATTGTTTGCAAATCATCATTTAGTATGGATGCTGTTGGATTTACTGCAGCTGTGTTAGTGTTGTCATATGTAGTGACAGCAATGTTTGTTTGAGCTGCAGACATTTTGTCTGAGTAATGTATGGTAGTAGGTGGACTCAGGTCACTAACCACACCCTGTGTTGTGTTAGAGGATTTAGTAAGAGTTATGTTATATGGTTCAACAATGGCATTAACATCAACATCAGAAACCTTCTCTGCCAACATTACTTTACGTACTTGGACCACTTTGTCAATAGTGGTCAACCAATAATTTAACCATCCCTTTGTCCTCTGACTCACAGAGAGGTTTTACTGTACATGAATGCATTAATGTATTCCAGGCAGCCCTCAGGATCATCATCTCTAGCATAGACAGATCTTTGTCAGGCACAGGACCAACATGTTTGGCGATCTGAAAGAGTTCGCTTGCAGACAGGTTCGGAAGACTTTTCCTAATGTCTCACACCAGGCCTTTTCATCCAACATCCGACTAGTTGCTCTCTTCCCTTCTCACACTCAGTCTCAAAGGCCAACCACTGACCCCTGTCAAGACAGTCTCTCCTTTTAGTACTCCAAATTGTAGTAGAAACTGCTCGCTCCTGGTCCCAGTCATCAATATTTGGATCAGCTCCTGACCAGTGGGTGGTGCCGATCCCGGACAAGCCCCCAAGAATCTGTGACACGCACCAGGGCTGGTGTCGGTGTAACAGACGCTGATTTTTCTCTACTAACCTGTAAACAATATAGAACAGGTTAAAATAATGAGGTAGACACAACTTCCTACTTTTCAAATCTTCATGGAATCTCTTATTAGACATTGTGTCAATGTTATTTTTCTGGCATTCATTTGTCAACCTGCTTATTTCTGTAATGAACCGTTTCTTTTTATCCTTCCATAAAAAGGCACAACTTGTTTTACCCTTCTACACACTTCATCGCTATTGCTGAGACGCTTTACCAGGTTGAGAAAGAGTCACATGCCGTTAGACAAAAGGCCCATTTTACAGAGTTAGATCTATGATTCTGTTAGACACTAAGGCTCATTCCTCAGAGAAACAGAAACTTATCAGGCCACAGAGACATGGTGTGATTTCAGGGAGTGTCTTCAGTCCATGTAATCAGCTGCCTGCTCCTCAGACGCTGCAGACTTTTTTAGAAACTCTTCTCGGATGTAATGGTAAAGCGTCTCCTTTCAGCGCTGAAAGTTAAAATAAGTAAAGCCTGAATGCTTTTCTTGGCTGATTTTATGCTCCATGTGTCAATACAAATTAAGATTCATCGATCAGGATTTTCATTCTTAACACTATCCAGTATTTTACTGTACAATATACAATGGATTTGTATTTCTTTTCTTTCCTTCTGTACATAAACATTCTCATAGAAATACCTATGGCTAAACAGATCACAGGTAACATATTCATAACTGATAACTAACGTAAATTAAACAATATGTACATAAAACCTCAGCTAACTACAGTCATATGAAAAAGTTTGGGCACCCCTATTAATTTTAATCATTTTTATTTCTAAATATTTGGGTGTTTGCAACATCTATTTCAGTTTGATATATCTAATAACTGATGGACGCAGTAATATTTCAGTATTGAAATAAGGTTTATTGTACTAACAGAAAATGTGCAATATGCATCAAAACTAAATTTGACAGGTGCAAAAATTTGGGTACTCTTGTCATTTTATTGATTTGAATACTCCTAACTACTTTTCACTGACTTACTGATGCACAAAATTGGTTTGGTAACCTCATTAAGCTTTGAACTTCATAGCCAGGTGTATCCAATTATGAGAAAAGGTATTTAATGTGGCCAAATGCAAGATGTTCCCCTATTTGAATCTCCTCTGAAGAGTGGCATCATGGGCACCTCAAAACAGCTCTCAAATTATCTCAAAACAAAGATTGTTCAACATAGTTGTTTAGGGGAAGGATAGAAAAAGTTGTCTGAGATTTCAGCTGTGAGTTTCCACTGTGAGGAGCACAGTAAGGAAATGGAAGACCACTGGGACAGTTCTTGTTAAGCCCAGAAGTGGCAGGCCAAGAAAAATATCAGAGAGGCAGAGAAGAAGAATGGGGAGAACTGTCAAGGACAACCCACAGACCCCCTCCAAAGACCTGCAGCATCATCTTGCTGCAGATGGTTTCACTGTTCAACAATTCAGCGCACTTTGCACAAGGAGAAGCTGTATGGGAGAGTGATGCGAAAGAAGTCGTTTCTGCAAGAACGCCACAAACAGAGCCGCTTGAGGTATGCATAAGCACATTTGGACGAGCCAGCTTAATTTTGGAATAAGGTTCTATGGACTGATGAAACAAAGATTGAGTTGTTTGGTCATAAAAAAGGCGCTATGCATGGCGGCAAAAAACACAGCATTCCAAGAAAAACACTTGCTACCCACTGTAAAATTTGGTGGAGGTTCCATCATGCTTTGGGGCTATGTGGCCAATGCCGGCACTGGGAATCTTGTTAAAGTTGAGGGTCACATGGATTCCACTCAATATCAACAGATTCTTGAGATTAATGTTCAAGAATCAGTTACAAAGTTGAAGTTACGCTGGAGATGGATATTTCAGCAAGACAATGATCCAAAACGCCGCTCCAAATCTACTCCGGCATTCATGCAGAGGAACAATTACAATGTTCTGGAATGGCCATCCCAGTCCCCAGACCTCAATATCATTGAGCATCTGTGGGATGATTTGAAGCGGGCTGTCCATGCTCGGCGACCACCAAATTTAACTGAACTGGAATTGTTTTGTAAAGAGGAATGGTCAAAAATACCTTCATCCAGGATCTCATTAAAAGCTACAGGAAGCGACTAGAGGCCGTTATTTTTTGCAAAAGGAGGATCTACTAAATATTAATGCCACTTTTCTGTTGAGGTGCCCATACTTTTGCACCTGTCAAATTTTGTGTTAATGCGTACTGCACATTTTTTTTCAGTCCAGTAAACCTCATTTCAATACTGAAATATTACTGTTTCCATAAGTTATTGGCTGTATCAAACTGAAATAGCTGTTGCAAACATCCAAGTATTTAGAGATAAAATGAATAAGATTAATAGGGGTGCCCAACCTTTTTCATATGACTGTAGGACAGCAGTCGCTCTTTTCCCTTCCGGCGCCCGTTAGTTCAGTTGCTATGACAAAGGTAAACAAAACACTAAAACACTCTATAAAAACT
>NW_015114327.1:46702-51278 GCF_001443285.1 Poecilia latipinna | reverse complement strand
CTTCCGGCGCCCGTTAGTTCAGTTGCTATGACAAAGGTAAACAAAACACTAAAACACTCTATAAAAACTACATTAATAATACTAAATAAATTCTTCAAAAGGTTATGTTGTGAAAGTAAAACGATTACAGACCTGTTCACAGGTTAGCACCTGTGAACAGGATAGAACAGGTCGAAATAACAAGGCAGACAGCTTCGTACTTTTCAAATCCTCCTGGAATCTGTTCTGAAGCCGGTTGTCAGTTATACAGATTCTGGAGCTATTACGATAGCACACTGCCTCCTACTGGTAACTTTCTGCTACTGCAATAAAGTTAATTACAATAGAAACCAAATCTCGAAATTGGAAATATACATAAAAAAACCAATATCAGTTAATTCAATATAAAATGGCAAAAGAAAATAAATAATAATAATAATAATAATAATAATAATAATAACAACAACTTACCATTACTTTTAGTGTATGCCACACCTGCACATGTCTGACATCTCCCACTGCGTTCTATGACCCCTTGTCTTGGATCCAGTAAGGCTACCAAGCTTAGGACGTCCTCCTTCTGTGGCTTCAGGGTATTTGATACCCCCTTGGTAACCGACATCCGTTTAAGTTCATCTGGGCTGATGATGCCGAACTGAACTCTCTTGATCGTGCCCAATGGGTATGTGCTGTCACCGGCTAGGTGATACTATATTTAAGTTTGTGTACAATTTTATGATCATAAACCAGGGACAGGACATCATAAAGGTATCCCCAAAAGGAAAGTACTTTCAATATTTTGTACTTGCTGACTTCTCCAAAGTTAACTGTAGGAATAGTAATGGTAATGCTATATCCTCTGTGTACAGCTTCATACTACAAACTGAAATATGAATATACAAAGTTCAGTGCTACATGTAAAGAAAAACAACTAATCAAAAATAATTTCCAGAAGACCTTTGGATGCTGTTTTCTATCAGAACATGAAGTGACTTCCATCAGGGGAATCGCATTAAGTAAGTTAGCTTGTTTAGGGAGCTATCACATGCAAATAGTTACCTGAATTAATCTCCATTAACAAGTGCATATTTAGTCTTCTAAGTGTGTTCAGAATTCTTTTTGGAAAAATTCCTTCATCTACTTCACTGCAATACAGTAGAATCGTTGTAATATACAAATTTAAATTTGTTACTTACCAATATATAGATCACTGTAGAACTCCAGCTCTGTGTGTCCCAGTGGGGGGGTCGCTTTTACCTCTCTGTAATGACCATCAATTTGTAGTACTGCTTCTTTGGTGTTCTTCTCAGCCTCCACACGATGCCACTGGTCATCATTTAGAGGCTTTGGTGTTTGAACAGTGAGCTCCATCCGATTTTTTCCAAAATCAAAAGATAACAGGACCATTGAGCCTTCTGTGAAAACAACATTAACAT
The DNA here is from genome assembly GCF_001443285.1 of Poecilia latipinna. NCBI lineage: Eukaryota > Metazoa > Chordata > Actinopteri > Cyprinodontiformes > Poeciliidae > Poecilia > Poecilia latipinna. Next base: position 49,863 of record NW_015114327.1, on the reverse strand, counting down.
ATAACAGCTTCCATCTGGCAGCTCAGATTTTTAACATTTAAAGAAATAGTCTGTCAAAGTGAGCTCCAAACATGCACAACTAAAAGTTGACAAACCAATTCAAGATATCTCAAACATAAGTCTAGGCAGTAAAGGTAATCTTCAAAATGCATGTAAAAAGAAAAACATTTTAGGGAATTTACAAAACACAGAACTACTGAATCAGAAAACAAATATAAGAAATATAAAAATAAGTTAAAAAAAAGGCATGTAAAAAGGAATATTATTATGAATTCATAATAATTATCATTATTACTAAGGTGGCATGGAACATTTTAAATAGTGATATCAGGAAAACTTCTAATAGTAGCAATTACTCACAGTATTTCATAGATAATGACTAGAATATTACTAATATGAAGAATGTTATAAATGTTATAAATATGACTGTATAGTGAGATTCAGCACTATTGTACTAATGCATAATATGCATATGAGTGTGTGTGGGTATGTGTGCATATATATAGACATATGTAAACCCAGATAAAATGGAAAATTAATGAACCTATGTCTTTTTAAATTGTTTTAGAATTTAATAATGGGGTCCATCTGAAAATATGGTATGAGTTTATGGGGTAGGACTTCACTGCGTTTCTTACTTCCTCCTACTCCTTTTCGAGCATCTGCACAAAACAGGCAGCATTGTGAGGATCATGTTCTTTTTTGTAAGTGTGATTTGTTTCGTCATAAAATCCAGTGACACAGGTGGAGGCCTCAACAATCACCTGCATCTATGACTACCTGACAAACTGACCAAAATTTGAGAGACTGTAGGACTGTCTGTCTAACCCAGTGGTTAGCAGCCCAGAAGCACCACAGGGGACTGTACTCTAACAATTGCTTTTGTTAGAGTACGAGTTCCCCCCTGTATTCTGAGGTGTACGGGTGGGGCACTCAATTGCTTTGAATTGAACCTTGAGTTTTATCACAATAAGTTTTGGAAAAACGACGATAGTGATAAAAGTGTGTGACATGGCAATCATAACCCCACAAACACAAATAATGCTCTTGGGAAAAATTGTATTTTGTAATCCGCTATTTTACAACACCAAAGAAGTGTGATTTGTCGTGATTGTATCATATATACTGCTTCATGGTGCTACTGTTGTGGTACTACATATACAGACACACCTCGGATTTCAATGTGAAGGAGGTTGTTGGCTCCCAGGTTCTCCAGTAAGACTCCGTAATTGGAAGAGGTCTTAAAGTAAAATGAGATATCAGTACTGGATTCAATTTGAAAGTACTTGAAATGAAGTGAAGAGGCGGGGCTGTTAAAGGAAGCTGCATTCCAGAAGTTTCCTAGAATTATAGCAAAAAGAAACATTTAATTAAAAATACTGGAAACATTATACTTTCCACCAATATAAATACCAATCCTTTAAAAAAAAATTGTATATAGATGCATACATACACAGCCAACCATTCAGAATACGATACAAAAACTGCATATACACTAACACTAAAATATTACACTTTAAATTGATAATATCAAATAAACTTGAAGAAAAAGAACAATAAGAAACAAATGCAACCAGACCCTACGTGATTCTTTTGCTGGGTTATAACCCAAAGAGTAAAATTGAGATATAAATCTTTATTTAAAAACTTCAGTTTGACATAGGAGCTCTTCTTCTTTTTTGCCTCATTTTATGAACAACAAGTTGGTCAGTAGATTAGCAGATATGAGACGGGGTGGGAGGTGGGGTCGGGGGTCAGAAAAGTTATGACAAAAGCTAAAAAGCGCATAAACCCATTCAGAAAAATGTGTGATTCAGGGGATTCATTATTGTCAGAGGAGGATGATGATGAGAGAAACATGACCATGGACCAATTGAGGAAGAGTTAAGATAAGCTGCTGCCCGGTAAGAAGGAGTGGAAATGTTCATGAAGAAAGAGTGTTCCATGCAGGCAGAAGGGCAGGTGCATGTGAGTCCGGGAGGGGGAATCCAACACTAAGCTAGCAGGCAGTCAGAAAAACCCTGATGGAATGATGATGATGGCCTGTGGAATAATGAACACGTTCTGAGATGTTCTAGTAAGAAGAATAACTGTGAATTTCAATAGAAAACGTAATAAGTAAGGGAAAACAATAGTTAGAAAATAGCTACTGACTAGACACATCGTCAATAAATACTATCTGGGGGAGTTGTAGCCAAAATGTGGAAATGTTCAACATCGGAAATGACTGCAAGAATGTTAGGGTTGTGTAGTTAAAGTTTGCTGTTAGTAATTACTTCAAATGAACTTTTTAAACTACACCTCTGTTAAGGTGTCCATGCTTTATGTTAGTCTGTATACATACATATGTATGGTAAACTTATTGTCAGTAAATCAGTTTTCAAAGAAAACTGATTTACTGACTGATTTACTCTGAAACAGGGTTTTCTCAATTTCCTGCAATTCTGAAACATTCAAACTGTAACAGGGATCATAGAAGCCATGTGGTCTTAATCTGGTGTGAATGGGGTCTAAGATGAAGTGTCAGGACTTAGAATTCATCATAAGAACACTTACTATCTCCCTGGCATTTAAGAGGCCCAACAGTCAGCTTGGCCTCAGATCCGGATCTGCTTGTATCACCGATCACAACTGTATTGACTGGCAAATGGTCTTTATACACCAACAAACCTGCATCTTCCATCCTATCACACAAAAGCACATCAGGCAGAAACACAATTTTAGGTAAAATAACACCCAAAACGAGCAAAGAAAAAAACAAAACAAAAAACTTAAAGGTAGTACCAGAAAGCAGTAATTAAAGAGGAACACCTGTGTGTTTGCGAGTCAGCCCGTGTCTACCTTCATGGGGGAGACAGTGCAGTCAGCTTGTCTCAGGGCTTTAAGCAGCAAACATTGCCTCCCAACGACAAGGGACACATTAGGAACCATAAAAGCTATGGATATCATTTACCCACTACTTGTATCAGCACAAATAGGAGAATGTTTCTGTCCCATTCAATTTTTTTCACAATATAATATTATAGGCATAAAATTGTGTCAAATATGTTGATAAAATAACTGAATGCTGAAAATGTTTATATCAGAGCTTTTTCTTCTTGGATCTGGAACACGTTAAAAGCGAATTACCAAATTTGCTTTATTCCCTGTCATGTTAACGT
>NW_015114327.1:38040-40992 GCF_001443285.1 Poecilia latipinna | reverse complement strand
ATTGTGAAACAAAACTAACTCCATACACATGCTCCAGCCAGCAGCCAGTGTTGAGAAAAGTATATACCATTATGTTGTTCTATTTCATTAAACAGGTTTATATCTGTATGAATTAAAGAGTAAAAGTAAGAAAACCAGTAGGAAAACAGGTGGCTTCCTGTTGAAAGAGGGTGGCAAAGGTGATGTCACCAATTGATCATGTGTATATGACGAGTCCTGGTCTCTTATGACACAAAGTTTGATGCACCTGGAAGCTTGTGTGTGGAAGTTATTCTACTTAGATGTTTTATGGGATATGGTCAGATATGTATATGGTCAGATATGCCCACATGCTTTCATGTATGAAAACGATTTTGATAACTATTGACCTTCAATGCATCAAGACTATGCATTGATTACATAGTCTTGAGTAATTGTGAAACCTGCATCTCAAAAGCTGTAGGACACTCTTTCTCAAACTGTGATCCCCAAAGTATTAGTGGTCTACAGGCGCCCCCCGGTGGTTTGCAAGATACTGCATGTAAACGACCGTTTATTTGCTGTAACTTCAGCTCAAAGTGCAACGTGTACAGCTGGCTGATCAAAGGATTGTGTTCAAAAATAATAGATAGCTTAAAAGTACTTATATGATGGGAGGAAGCCAAGAGAGTTTTGATGTGTGTTTCACTTGCAATTTGATTCTTCTGAACAGCTCTATACAGTTGAAAGGCTGGACTCAAGTCTCAGTTAGTAAGACTCAAGTTTGTTTTATACAACTTTGATTGCTTATAATGCTCTGCTTACACATCAACGTTATTTTTATTTCATTAAAATTATTAAATTAAATCAATTAAATACAACAAATAAACAACTGACAGAGTGAATATTTTTTTAATTTAATGGTGCAGAAAAAGTTTCATTTCTGCCAAAGCAACTCAAGTCCATTTTTCTTTTATTGTGCATCAAATTACCAATAGGCATGAATGTTATTAATGCACACAACACTTGGCAGTAAAGAACAACTTCTTTTTTTATTTCCATGTGTTTGACATCAGTGGAAAGCATACAATCTACACTTTCAGAATCTCTATATAACTGAATTTGGCCCAGAGTAGAAGTGTTCCTGGCTTTTTTGTGGTCATTTACATTTACCCAATGGCACCATCTTTGTTAATTAGGATGCTAAGGCTTCCAAAAAGCCGCATACTTTGTTGGAAAAATAAGAATAAGAAATCTTGCAATGGGCCTTTGCAGTGCCTCGCTGCTCAGGCCTAATAAACAACAAATGCAGCACATGCATGAAGCTGTTCTGTTGCTCTACTCACCAGGCTCGCAGGTCAGCGTCACAGTTACAGTAGTGTTTGGGATCAGAACAGTTGTTTTCAATACCGCAGGCACACTTCTGTATCCCAGGTCCTGACCCGCCCCAGTAGAAGTGTCTCTTATTATCTCTTCCTAGCCACCAGGTAAATGGAGTGCCATCTAGGAATCAATCCAACAAAGTTTATTTTTTTTAATTAGGACTTTATTAATACCAGTGTCAATTTATTAATAAAGAACTGTAAAAACAACTACGAACTGCATCAAAGTGCCGTACAGTGTTTTTAAAACCATAGATGAAAACATATAAGAATAAAACACAAATTAAACAGCTGGAAAGTTGGATTATAATGTCAGGTCTTATGAAAATGATAAAGAATACAAATGAGTTTTAAGGAGTGATTTGAAATATTCAAGGCTATGGGCAGATCTACTGTTAAATGGTAGGTTATTTCACAAATTAGGTGGCATCAAATGCCCCTTCTCCTCTGCTTTTCAGCCTGGTTCTGGGAATATATAAGAGCGGTTTATTATTTGACCAAAGTATTCTAGAAATAGAATGGTTGTAAAGAAGGCTCTGAAGAAAAGCCTGGGCGTTTAAAAACCAATAAAAGAATTTAAAAATTGATCCAATAAGAAACCAGCAGCCAATGCAGAGATGCCAATGCTGGTGTTACATACTCTCATTTCTGGGTTCTGGTTAAGAGACTAGCTGTGGCGTTTTGAATCATTTTGAGACGCTGTAAAGAAGATTGGACCATATTCTTCTAAATTTAGTTAAAGTAGCATTGAAGGTGTGGATGAGTTTCTCAAAGTCTTTCATACAGAAGCTTGATTTAGCCTTTGCTAGAAGGCGCAGATTAAAAAAGCTTGATTCACAACAGAGCTCACCTGCTTATCCAATTTCAAACAATTGTCTAAATGACACCAAGATTCCCAACAGAAGATTGAGAAAAAGGGACAAGGGAACTGAAAACTTTATCAAGTTTACAATAAAGTTCTTTTGTCCAAACAATATAACTTGAGTTTTGATTCAAGTGAAGAAAATTTTGGTTCATCCACGATCTAACTTCTGTTAAGCAATCTGTTAAAGTCTTTAAGGCAGGGGTGTCAAACTAAATTTCACCGAGGGCCACTTCAGCATATTGGCCTCAACGGGCCACATTGACGGTACAAATCAGGAGTGCATCCCTGCTAAAACACCCCAGACAAAAGGTTGACTTCCCTCATTCAGTTCTGTAGAGGCTTATCAATGGTCCAGGTGTGTTAGAGAAGGAATGCATCTAAAGTTGCAGATGGTAGCTCTGGAAAACTAGACTTGGGCACCCCTAGCATAAATGTATAAAAATACAATGTTAAAAATAAATTAAACACCACCTCATATTGTTAAATAACTGATTTTATGTATTGAAGTTTTAAATATTACATTTGAGTTTCCATGGATGTAAAATTACTGCTCAGTTTAAAAATTACAATATTTAAATCAGTGTTTAAAGGTAAGAAAACAAATAATAAAAACAAGTCACATGGGCAGACATTATAGACTTTACGCAAAGATTTAATCTCTGAGGCAACTGAATCAATTAATTAAAAAAATCCTTTCTGAATATCATCTCATCAGCCTATAAAATGCTGGGGGGCCACATGTGGCCC
>NW_015114327.1:31300-34275 GCF_001443285.1 Poecilia latipinna | reverse complement strand
AAGTCTTGGCTAAAAAACAAAATCAATGGTTAGGAAGAGAAAACTAAAGAGAATGTTACCCAGGAGAGCAGCGCTCTGGAGGAGCTGCAGACAAAACATCTGTCCATTTCGGAGAAGCGAAACCACGCTAAATAAATAAATAAATAAATAATCCTGGTAAAAGCGCACACCGGACCGCGCAGGGTAAAACACTCAGAGTTCAGTTGATCTGTTTGGATCAGACAGATCCAACTGACTGATGAATTATGCAGATTTTTCTGCAGATAGGAACCAGGAGGAAGTGCGTTCAGACCCCAGCGGGTGAAGTGATGCTAATTTAAGTAAATTTGCTTAATTTAATTTATTAAAAGTTATTGGGGCCTCAGTCAGTGTTTTTTTTTTTTTTGTCACTACGGAGAAAAATGTAGATGTATTTATCTGCTTAATTTGTGATGGGATCTGGATTCACGGTGTATATTAACTAAACTTATTTTTTTGTGCAAATTTTTCCCTCTAATTGTCAACCTTAGCACTTGGTGTCCTCCAACCTGTGAACTCTTTGGAATTGATGGATGACAGATGGTTCTTTGAGCACGAGTTGTTTGTTCTCCACGGACACAAGATCAACTATAACAAACTTGTTCAAAGAATACAAAGCATGATAAGGATACACTGCTAGATAATGTGCAACGAATCTCTGAGGAGGATTTGAAGCTGATCTCGGTTTCAAGGGGTTAAGGCTCAAGAGCTGTGGGCTCTGAAAGAATCTGAGGAATCCCTTCAGATTATTTCAATGCTTGTTCATTTTTCTTGGACCATGCTAAAGGTAATCAGGTGATTAAGCAGCACTGAAAATCACACAAAGACATCCTTAAAGAATGAGAGGTAGCATTAGGTGAGTGAGAATATGATGATGAATACTTTACCTGGACCAGTCAGCAGACGAGACATTCGGCAGGTGTAAGCTACATACTGTTCACACCTTTCTGCTCTGCTGGTGACTGACAATACCTGACACAGAAAGGCACAGTTGATGATTTAAGTTATAAATAAGTAGAAATAATATTTTAGAACAATATGTATGAAATATGGAATATTTATAATAATATTAAATATGGAAAATTAACACTCCCATTAAATATTCACAATGTTCACATATTGATGTCCAATCATATTGTTGAATGATTCCTATTACAAATAAAAATTGGTTTATTTTCAGTTAAAGAACATAAGTTTCAACTTGTTCCACATCACTGCATACTAGCAGGTGTCCTAATTTATTCATCACTCAAAAATTCATCACTCAAAAATATAATGAATGTTATACTTATTCATCACTCAAAAAAAGTATAACATAATAAGATGTTATACTTTACGGAGTTCCCTAGAAGACATGAGGATTTTTCTTTCTTTTGTGATCCCTTCCAAAAGGTTTAGCGTTCTCTCGCAGTAATGTACTGATCTGTTCATGTGGCATAATTGAATACTATAAGTCTTTTTTATGGTGGCCATCGTACTTTCTGCTTTAGTTATCATAAGGTTTTTCCATGTATGTTAATATTGTGTTGTGAAATATCTGAAGTTTTTTATCTTTTTATTTAAGATAGAAATGCACCACAAGCCTAAGACATAAATGGAAACTTTCCATAAGAAGGAAAGAAATAAAAAATACATCCAAACTATTTGGACTATTTCTGAGTTGTTGATTGTCTTTATTGTGTTGGTCTGAAAGGGTTAAAGGGCTGCTTTAATATGCAGTTCAATCTCAACCTTACACAAACAGACGTAAACATGCAGTGAATAAATAAATTTTCAATCAGTTTTTTTGCATTTTGCAAAAATAATAAACAAATTTTAATGGAGGCTTTATATATTTGACATTTTAAATGGATATTTGTGACTGTATACAAAATAGATCAGTAAATATTCCAGTAAGCATATTGCGAGGATACACAATTTTTTTTTTTCCACGTCCATAATATTTTGCAAATGGATCTCTTCTTCATTTTTTGTTTATTTGCATTACTTGAACATTTGAGTTGTTAAAATGGTTATTACTTAGCATATGTACAAATTACCAAATATGTACATAAAAACAGGTGGGACGTCAGATTTTTTTCAAATAGCTGTCTGATTATTTTTATATTATTATTGACCTTATGCAACTGAGAATCATTTTAGTAATCAATGATTCTGGATATGAATTAATCAGAAAATAACTGGCCCTTGCTGCATATTTATTTAACTACTTAAGCCTTCTTTATAGATGATTTAAATATAAAAAATTTGAAAAATGAAATTATTTGCATAGATGCAAATAAACAATTTAATTTCTTTTTCAAATAAACAAACATTTTATTGCCTAATATGCAATAACAGCATTTCTTTAGTGAATACTTCAGCAATGGATGTATCTGCATTTAATAATAATGCTAACGTCAACATATGAAAAGCTCTGCATTTTCTGCTTGACTTAACATCATTACAGTGTACACACTGCAATGTGTTGGCCACATTGCAGTGTGACTATTATTGGGATTATCCAATTAATGACTGGATAGCAAAAGTGCTTAATAGTAATTTTTATTTTTTTAACTTTTTTTTTTTAAACAGAAAAACCAGGTGAAGCTAAAACTGCCACTTGAAGAGTTTAGGGTAGAACAGATTTAATGACAAGGAAGGTTCATCTTAAATGAAAAATTTATTTATTTTCTGTTCAGGTTTGGCTTAACTGTATACTCCAGTTAACGATTAATCGATTACTAAATTAGTTGATTACTTCAATAATCGATTTATCCCAATTAATCCAATTTATTGTTTTAGTCCTACTTCCCATGTTCACTAATTACATTCATTTACAATGTCCGGTAACACTTTATTTGAAGGGGGTTGAATAAGACTGACATGACACTGTCATAAAAACCTGTCATGAACATGAATAAGCCTTCATGAATATTTATGACTGTTGTCATAAATATTCATGAAGGCTTATTCAT
>NW_015114327.1:22473-26723 GCF_001443285.1 Poecilia latipinna | reverse complement strand
CCACAGTTTGGAAACCTCTGCACTAACGTATGTTGAAAAAACTTCACCATTTAAAGGTCTTTAACAGACAGTATAGTGAGATTACTTAAAGTAAGAGAAGTCTAAAAGGTCATTTAAATTTTAGCAGGCATTATATACCTGTTCATCAGTGACATTGTAAGTAATTGGAAGTACTGCTTTTCCATCCTCATCTGCAGCAGAAACTGACGTCTGAGGAGACATGTTGTTCCTTAGAGTGGTCCAAACCATTGTGTCTAAAAGATTACATAAAAAGCTCAATTATTTTTATGCATAGCAACTCATCTGGAAAACAAGACAAATTTATGATAGATTTAAGAAACATAAAAGAAAAGACAAAAATGAAAAGAAATCTATCATTGCTTTACAAACATACATAAAAATACATTATATGGAGACAAAGGACTAAATGGGCACTAAAAAGCATAGGTAAGCTTGTTACATTGTGCACAGCTAAACAAGTTACAGTGATCCCTCACTATAATGCAGTTCACCTTTCACAGTCTCGCTGCTTCGCAGAATTTTTTTGTGCAGTTTTTTTCACAGTGCATTGTGTTCTGTGTCCTGATTGGCTAAACAGTCTCTGCGGTTCTTCTCTACCTCTGTGCCAATAATGTTACAGTATTTAAATATAAGTAATATAGCTTGGCCATTCAGGAGATGAAAACTGAAACTTTGAATGCCTGCTGGAAAAAAAATTGGCCAGAATCAGCGTAAAACCCGACTGGAGGCTCGCTTGACGAGATCCATTGCTCTGTAGATACAGCTGTGAATCTCGCGGGGCAGGTTGGAGGAGACGCTTTAATGACATGACTCCAGATCACATTAAGGCCCGATTGATGCACACGCACATCCACTGACCTGAAAACAGGTTTTGTTCTTTGGTTTCAATGTAGAGTATTTAATTATGCTGTGTAATAATCGTAAAAAATAAAGGTAACTCTACTTTGCGGATTTTGCTTATCGCGGGTTATTTTTGGAATGCAAAAAATTAGGGATCACTGTATATGCACGAAAAATTAGGGATCACTGTATATGAGAGCATTAACTTGTGCTCTGATTATTCTACTACCAACTCTGTACTAATTCTGATTATTCTAGCTTAAACATCTCACCTGTCATGTCACAGTGAACTCTGAAGGGGGATAGAGAGCCACTACCATCAGGGTCAATCCAGAAGTTGCCTGAGCTCTTACCCTGATGCTTATACTCCTCACAGGACTGCTGATACAGCGCTAGAGAGAAGATGCAACACACAGAATGGAGAAGAAGACCACCACACATATGTGGTTCATAAAGCTAAGTGGTCAAGGTTTGCAGGTCAACCTTTTCATGTATAGATTATCCTGAGTCTACATGTTCAGATCCCAAGCAGATTAAACCTTTTGATTTACTTGTGTCCAAATATTTGACCAGGAAGAAACATTCAAAACCAAAGGTTTATAATTCTAAATAATCTTAAGTAGAGTAGTGTAGTGTAGAGTTTTATCACATCCAAAAAGCCCAAATCGCTTTACACTAGAATCAGTCATTTACAGATTAATACACACATTCACACACAATAATAGCATTGATTTACATTGTAACCACAGCTGCCCTGGGCAGTCTGACAGAGGGGAGGCTACCATTCAATCACAGCACCAGAACTTTCATCTTGTAGTTCACACTGTTATTTAAACTCATGTGGTTGTAAACATAATGGAAATTTGTTCTCTACTGCATTCGCTATGCATCACAAATGTCATTCTAGACACGCATCAGTTCCACTTGTCTTTTCATTCCAGTCTATAACACATGAAGGGCAAAGTTTCACTTTGATCCTTATCCATAAGAAATAATGCAAAAGGTATGTCAAATTTGAAGAAAAAAAACCCCCAGCCATTTTAGTTGGTATTTTATTAAAAATAGCATGTTAAAATATTTATATCCTCGAAAATCATTGGAAACCAATGTTGCTTAACTTTACAACTGTTGGGGAACTGGGGTTTTGGCTCTTTGTGGGGATTTTCTTTTTGTCTGTTGTTTCCCTCATCATCCACTAGATGGTGCCTAGAGGCTGCACTACCTGGAGGGCAAGTCTGCTGACTGGAGTCAGCGCACCTGTGATCTATCACTCATCATCTAGGAGTATATGATTAGTGGGCTGCCAGCCCTAGTTGCCTGAATCCCTTTCTGCCTCTGCTGAAGAATCGTTGACAGTTCCTGGTTTCACAGTTGGCAGTAAGATCACTCCTCACCTCTCCTCTAAAGCACTTACCTGTCCACTTTACACCGCAGCCTCTCCCATTCACCTCTAATTAACTCTCCGTCTGGATCTCACACTGGAACCTGGGACATCTAAAGAACCCCTGCAAAAAGACCACTACCCCGGTGACCACAGTAAATCCCCCCTGGCGGAAACACATCACCACACCAAGTAAGATCAGTCTATCTTTTCCTCTGAAGTTCATTTGTCCGATACCCCTTCAACTCACTCTCTCTCCCACTGTCTCCCACTGAGAACCAATGACCCTGACTTCCATCCACAGCACAGGAACCACACAATTTCACATTTCATCATTGTCAAAATAAACTTTATCTGATTTCCTGTTCTTCTGATTGTGTTCAGTATGTGGGTAAAAAGATTTGAAACCAACATGACAGAACACTCAGGCCAACAGTCAAGTCCTGCAGATGCTCTCTGGAGAACTTTGGCAGAACACTACCTCATTCAGTCTCATGATTCTGCTTTATGAGATCTGGGTACCCACCAAGTTGAAACAAATCGTCGTCTCAAAGAACTGTCTAACCTTTTACAAAGTTCTCTCCAACAGACATTCGCTCCAGCTCCAGCTCCGTTTCCAGGCCACTCCACTTTTTCTGAAATCCGTCCACCTACCCCAGACAAGTTTCCAGGTGACATAAACCAATGTAAGGGATTGCTTTCACAGTGCTCTCTTGTTTTTAGTCATTCCCCTGGAAGTTTCTCCTATGATGGTGCTAATATAGATTTCATAGTTTCACTGTTGACAGGCCAAACTTTAGACTGGGCAAAAAGCAAGATTTCCAACTCCTACAAACTTTGGTTGTACATTCAATGATTTTCTGCAAGTATTTAGTCAAAAGTCCAATGAAGCATCCAACTCCTGAGAATTATGGACGATAAAACAAGGACAGTGGTCAGTAGCAGATTTTGCTATAGACTTTAGGATTAGAGTGGCTGTTTCTGGCTGGAATGCTCCTGCTTTAAAGAATGCTTATTTCCATGCTCTCAATGAGTCTTTAAAAGATGAACGAGCCACATTAGACAAACCTACAACGTTAGAAGAACTAATCAGTTTAACTATCCAAGTAGATAACAGACTCCGAGCCAGAACAAAGGAAAGAAACAAGAGAAACCCATCGCTTCCTTCCACCTCTCCAACTTGCACTCCATCTCCTCTCCTGAACCACTCTGAGTCCGAGCCCATGAAAATAGGTCACACCCGTCTCTGACTCGGACAGTAAAACCCATCCTTGTGCTTTCTTCTCCCGCAGACTGTCCCCTGCTAAACGCAATTATGATGTGGGAGATTGTGAACTGCTAGCTGTTGAGCTTGCCCTGGAGAAGTGGTGGCATTGGTTGGAAGCACAGAACATCCCGTGCTGGTCTGGACTGATAAAAGAACCTCTCCTATCTCCAGTCTGCCAAAAGACTAAACCCCCATCAGTCCCGTTGGTCATTGTTGTTCTCCAGATTCAAACTCTCCATTTCCTATCGCCCTGGTTCCAAGAACATCAAACCCGACTCCACTAACCTGATTCTGAGAGAGAACCTGCCATCCTACCTCCCCGCTGCACCATCACCTCTGTTACTTGGGAGACTGAAGACCTCATTTGCCAAGCACAACAAACTGGACCTGATCCTGGCACCTTCCCTCATAACAAAATCTATGTACCTACCTCAGTCCGAACACATCTCATCCATTGGATCCACTCAGCTAAGTTTTCAGCTCACCCTGGAATCAGCCGCACAATCGTTCTCATCAACCACAGGTTCTGGTGGCCATCAGTCCACAAAGACATAAAATAATTCGTCCTTGCCTGTTCCATCTGCACTAGAAATAAACCATCCCATCAACCTCCATCCAAGTCTTCTGCAACCTCTATCGATCCCCAAAATTTCCTAGTCACACATTTCCATCAACTTCGTCACTGGACTCCCAGTTTCTAAAGGTATGACCACTATCCTAACCATTATTGACTGCTTCTCT
>NW_015114327.1:17543-19066 GCF_001443285.1 Poecilia latipinna | reverse complement strand
CAACCTCTATCGATCCCCAAAATTTCCTAGTCACACATTTCCATCAACTTCGTCACTGGACTCCCAGTTTCTAAAGGTATGACCACTATCCTAACCATTATTGACTGCTTCTCTAGCTCATGTCATCTCGTCCCTCTCAGAAAACTCCCCACAGTTTTCTGCTCAACTCGTGGTAAAACATGTCTTCCGGTGACATGGCATTCCCCAAAAATTCTCTCTGATCGTGCTCCACAATTCCCATCCCAGGTATGGAAATATTTCTGTTCGGCATTGGATGCTAAAGTCACACTCACATCTGGTTACCATCCCCCAGTCAAATGGACAAACTGGACGAATGAATCAAGAATTCAAATCCACCCTCAGATGCTTCACTTCTGCAAACCCCAGGGTGTCAAATTCCAGTCCTCAAGGGCCACTATCCTGCAGTTTTTAGAGGTGCCAAAGGAACAAAACGGCTTAATTACCTCCTTCTTGTCCAGAGCCTTGCTAATGACCTAATTATTCTAGACAGGTGTGGTGCAGCGCAGCAGAGGCACATCTAAAAGATGCAGGGCAGTGGCCCTCCAGGACTGGAGCTTGACACCTGTGAACAAACCTGTCTGATTGGAGTCAGTGCATCCCTTGGGTTGAATGTGCACATAACTCACATTTCTGCTGCTACTGGTTCTTCTCCTTTTGAAGTTTCCCTAGACTACCAACCATCACTGTTTCCTTTTGACGAAAAAGAGATTTCCATGACATCTGTCCAACATCGCATCCGCCGCTGCAAAAATATCTGGAACAGAATCATCACCGCCCTCATCAACACCGCTGAACAAAACCGACGCCATGCTCACCGCAAAAGAACACCTGCCCCACAGTATTCACCCGGAGAAAAGGTCTGGCTTTTTGCTGGTGACATCCCTCTTAAATCCATGTCCAAAAAATTCTCCCCCAGGTTCATTGGTCCCTACAAAATTGAAAAGGTCATCATTCCAACCGCAGTCTGTCATCCCATCCTCCCATCATCCCTTCATATCCATCCCAAGTTCCACATTTCTCAAATCAAACCTGTTCAGACCAGAACACTGACCAGCAGTAAGATCACTCCTCACCTCTCCTCTAAAGCACTTACCTGTCCACTCTACACCACAGCCTCTCCCATCCACCTCTAATTAACTCTGCCTGGATCTCACACTGGAACCCTGGGACATCTCAAGAACCCCTGCAAAGAGACCACTACCCCAGTGACCACAGTAAATCCCCCCTGGCAGAAATGCATCACCACACCAAGTAAGATCGGTCCATCTTTTCCTCTGAAGTTCATTTGTCTGATAACCCTTCAAACTCACCATCTCTCTCTCTCCCACTGAGAACCGAAGACCCTGACTTCCATCCACAGCAGAGGAACCACACAATTTCACATTTCATCATTGTCAAAATAAACTTTATCTGATTTCCTGTTCTTCTGATTGTGTTCAGTATGTGGGTAAAAAGATTTGAAACCAACATGACAGAACACTCAGGCCAACAGTCAAGTCCTG
>NW_015114327.1:7106-14381 GCF_001443285.1 Poecilia latipinna | reverse complement strand
TTTTCCTCTGAAGTTCATTTGTCTGATAACCCTTCAAACTCACCATCTCTCTCTCTCCCACTGAGAACCGAAGACCCTGACTTCCATCCACAGCAGAGGAACCACACAATTTCACATTTCATCATTGTCAAAATAAACTCTATTTATCTGATTTCCTATTCTCCTGATAGTATTCTGTATGTGGGCAAAAAGACTTGAACCCAACATGACAACAGCATGCAATTCTATTCTGTTTTATCTGTGCTTTATGAAAACTGCACAGGACATTGGTGCAGTTGATCTGTTTTTAAAGTGCTTTGTAAATAAATTTACATTGACAAGTCCTCCAAGTCTTTGAGGTTAGAAAGCACCTCAAGTTTCACTATTTCTTATATTCGAAAAAAACATGGTGAATTGACATTTTAACCTAGATATGCCACAGGTATGAATAGTTTTGGCCCTTTGTATTGAGCATCCTGAAGTAGCTCTGCTTTTCAAAAAGGTTGATAAACCCTGGTTTTGTGTATTAACTACATAAAGCCTCTAAATAAATTTACTTTTTGTCATGTCCAATGTAGTCCAATCCTACATTCTGGATTAGGCGTCTCTTAACAGAGTTACAATTCACTAAATATTTGACATGCATTTCTAGGTGATCTGTGTGTGAACTTACATGTATGGCATGTTGCTCCAGAGTAGCCAGTACCACTGCAATTGCAGCTGAATGTATCCCATGTCTGGGAGCATTTCCCTCCATGCTCACAGTGGTTGGGAACACACCTGTCCTCACACATGGCAGTAGGAAAATAATGTGAAGTCAGCAAGAACTCTCTTTCCAAATCATAAGAGGAGCTGCAGAATCACAGCACTCTAAAAGTTTTAAACCTAAAGCCTCAAATGTTTATTTCCTGGTGATCAGGTACTCACTAAAATTTCCCAAATGTGTGTTTTTTACAGTATTTCTCAGAAATATACCTGTCTATAATTGCACACATATCCAGGCTAACATTTTCGAAGGTTCCAATGTGACCCTCCTCCACAGCCCGCAGGTCCACTAGATGGTCATCTATGTGGATCATCTGAATGCAGCCCTGGAAAGAGCGCTGTAGTGACCACATGCTAGTGTGTGGGAAGTAGCCTGAAGATGGTGAAAAAAGGAGAAACACCATCAGTAGTAAACTTTGTACATTTTGAAATAGAAAACATATTAACCAACAGCTTTTTGAACCTTTTAGTAGAAATATGCAACATAGAGCTGAAAGCAACCCACCAAAATATTTCATTCAGAACATCCCTATTGGTCTTGAAAGTGTCAAGAATCAAAAACAGCTTTCACTTGCATAACATTTTCTACAATGTACCCACCACTGACAGGTGGGGGAAAATAATGATATTCTAAAACACTGAAGTATCCTTAAGAATGATATGAGTCATATATCCCCCCAACTTAGGAGAGAGATTGACTCATTCAAACACTAAAAATATATCAAATACTAATTGTTGGCTTGTAACTGAACCTCAAAGTTTTTTTTTAGCTGTGGTAACTGTGACTGTGTATTTTTCTGTAGTTTCTAGTAATCATTTTGAGATGCTAAAGTCAAAAGCAAAAGACCCAAAACAGATAACCATATCTGAATCATTTCAGAGCCCCATTTTCTATTACTTTACTTTCCTTTAACATTTAAACTGTGTACATAGAAGTGACTCTTAGGAGAAAATACTGGAAAGTAATCTTTTTTTTGATTGTAAAAGTAAATGAGGTAAGGTATCAATTACCTCCAAAGTAGTAGGTTCCTCCTGTCTTGATCTGGCCAGGAATAGCGGTCCTAACAGTGGATGCTTCATCTCCATCTACCGTCAGCATGGCATAGTTGTCCAGTGCATTTAAATGGACACTGTGCCACTGGCCATCATTCAGACCTATACCTGAAAGGTGAAAATATTATTTTATTTGAACATTTAAGTATCACAATTAATCAACAGGATTAAAAATGAAAATCTGTAAAGGCCTCTAGAGATTATAACTAGGGGTGAAAGTAGTTTTAAATTCTTGCCAGTACAAAAAATGAAATAGTGACTCATTGTGCAAACCAAAACAAAATCATTAATATTTTACTGTCCTATAGGCTACCTGTATGGATAACGCAGAAGTCAAACCACTTCAGAATGTGAAATATATATATGTATATGTATTGGTTCTGCCATTTGGAGTGGAAAGTAATTAGCTATATTTAAATTTATTGATTTAATTACAATTTGTCTAATTTGTCCTTTAAGTTGTTTACAAAACTTGAACTTTTACTTTTACTTGAATTAGTTTTGAATAAAGTTACTCAGTTATATTTGAAATCATATCCATTTGAAATCAAACACCAGAAAAAACAGCATTTATCTTTTGACTGGGTTTGTATTAAGTTCTCATGGTGATCAATTGATGGAATCAATCAATCAAATTTTATTTGTATAGCACATTTCAGCACCAAGGCATTTCAAAGTGCTTTACATCATAACAAACACAAAAACACATAGCCATGCAACATAGAATCAACAATTAAAACATTACATTAAGTCAAATGCCATCACTAAATTCGTAATTGATTACATTTCAAGTACAACTCTAAACAGGTGGGTTTTTAGTCGAGATGTAAAGGCACTCAGTGTTTTACAGTTTTCTGGAAGTTTGTTCCAAATTTATTGTGCATAGAAGCTGAATGCTGCTTCTTCTCGTTTAGTTCTGGTTATGGGGATGCAGAGCAGAACCAGAACCAGAACATGAGGGGTCTGGAAGGTTGATACAACAGCAGTGATTTATAAACTAACAGTATTTTAAAGTCTATTCTCTGAGCTACAGGGAGCCAGTGTAGGGACTTTAAAACTGGTGTTATGTGCTCTATCTTCCTGGTTTTAGTGAGAACACCAGCAGCAGCGTTCTGGATGAGTTGCAGCTGGAGGATTGATTTGAAAAACAGAGTACGGAAAACTCACAAAGTTTAGTTCAAGTTAATGTCTGAGAAAAAGAAAACCCCTCGCTGAATTTAATGCATCACTTTAACTGTAAGTATGAGAAAGGCAACAGCTTTATCATACATTGTCAACTTGAATATTTTAGCAACAAATGTAAATATCAATTTTATCAGGTACCTGTGATTATTATGTGTATTGACTAAAACTGAAAACAGAAAATCAGGTGCTTAGTTTGGAGTCAGTTATTTAAAACTATTAGATAGGAGGGACAAACAGCTGACATAAAATATTGGAAATTAATGTCCCATTAAAAACACACTATTTTCTGTTGCTATTTAATTTATAAATGCACTCTTAAATAAAAATAGTTTGAGATCAATATCTTCTCATTTCCTTTGTGATGAGCATTGTGACAGCCTCCTGCTGTGTTGCATTGCGGCCTGTTAACTGTTATTCAATGAAGGTCTTGAAAATGGGAGGTGCTTATGATCCACGTGTCCACCTGGACCAAATTCACTGTCCCCAGGTATTTTCCTGTTTTTTATTTTAAAGTATATGAATAATAAGTGATTTATTGTTCGTCCTGACCTGTACCAGTGCGAGTGGTATGTTTTATGTCTGTGGACCACCTGTATAAAATGTTCCAGTATATAAATCAAACACACCAATCCAATCAGTAACCACCGTCTTTTGGAAGAAGATGTGCGTGCCATGTGCTACCGTTTAAAAACAGTAAAATCTCCGGTCACGTTAATAAGCAGTTGTTTTTGAGGTATGCTGTGTTGTTTTAATTGAGCAAACTAACATAAAACACAACTAGATAATCACTGTTTGCTTTTAAATGGGACATTTTGTAATAAGGAGACAGATGTAAACATTGCGGAGAACAGTTTGAAGGCTGGTGACGAAAGCTATGAGTTCCGGGAGGGAAGAGGTGGAGGAAAGAGAGAGAGAAAGAGAGAAATAGCTGGAGTGAGAGGTTTCCATCACGCAGTACAGACAGTTCAGAAAGAATTTGGAATGAGAAAAATGTTTTTAAACAGATTAAATGTGTATGAGACTGCACATTTCAACGCAGATCTATTCTGACTCAAAGTGCAGCCGTTCTCCCAGTACTGCATACCGGCTCAGAATCCTTTAAAAGTACCGGCTTACTTTCATCCCTGATTATAGCCCCTTGTGTCCAGATATTCTGGTGCCTTGATTGCTCTATGCTGTGTTAATCAGCATGGAGCCTCAGGAGTCTATTCCACCATTCCTGCAGCAAACATTTTCTGTTTTTCTGGTAGCAGAAGGGTTTCTCCTCGTGTGGTTTTTGAGGATCCAGAATTTCCAGTACAATGAAATTTTTTTTATTTTTCATTGTACATACAGCATCAAAACTTGCCACATTGCCATAGTATACCTGGGAAGTTTCAGAAAATTCTAAATGTACCAATATAAGCAACCTCAGTTGTGCCATAGATCAGGCGTGAAAGTGGAGTAATATAATTTTAGGGATATCAAGCTTAACACCATCTGTCCACATAAAACTTTCATGGTAAAATATTTGTTAAAGTATCCATTCCACACTTGCAACACAATGAAAGAAAGCAATAGACAAGCTTGCCGTTGACCCTGTTTAGCTCTAACGGTTATGATTCTACTCTTTCTAGGAGGAGTCTATTCCTAGGAGTGGATCTTGAGGTAGTTCTGCAGCCCAAAGCTGAACACACAGAGGAATGACCGCAGGCCCAATCTGTTAAGACATAATCCTTCAATCCTCACCGTACATGACATTATTGGTCAGCGATCTTCTACAGCACATCCGGTCACAAAATCTCATCATTTAGCAGAGATCATCTACATGAGCATATTTTCATCAAATTTAATTAAATAATCAATCAATCCAGCTTTCACTTGTCTCCACTTGCTTTCTGCAACACGAGCCAAGCAACCAAAAGTTTTTCCAAGGCCATTATAAACACAGAGCTGAGCTCACCTGAAGAAATGTCAATACGTGTGCTCCTCTTCTGTGTCACGTTCATGTAGACGGTGATCTTGCCTTCAATCAGTAACAGCTCCAACCAACCCTCAGCCAGCTGTGTGAACATCAGCACTCCGTTGGGGTTCCACGTCCTGAAAGACAGACTTACTGAGAGAGTGTCACTGTCCCTCTGGCCCGGCAGTCGCAGGAAGGATGTGGAGTTGAAGTAGACAGGAAAAAAGCTGGATTCAGCACAGGTGAATGTCAGGTTACGCTGCAGTGAAACATAAATCCAGTGGTAGAAAAATTAGCTGCAAGAAATAACCACAAAAGGCAAAACAAACCACTTCCTGCTTCCTAAGAGCTAATGATCCAGTGATCTTTCACTCGTGTCTTTATTTTTTTTTTAAGTCTTTGAGCGAGTGACTCAATCTGACCATCAGGCCTCTTGACTACGACTGTGAACAGCTATCGTTTAGGATGCATCTCACTGAAAACCTCTCATTTTGAACTGCAAATCCAAACAATCCAAATAGCAAAGAAAACAGTAAAAAATATTAAGTAGTAGGAATTCCACAGCCACAGTTGGTCATCATTGCTTCTAACTAGCTTATCAAAATCAATAAAAAAAACTCATCTAAGTCATGTATTGATTGAGTCATGTGAAATGTGAAATTGACTCTACTGTGAGATTATCACAGTGGAGGAACCATAACTGATTTAAAGAGCCATTTGCCGTTTCACTGTACTGGCCGTGTGTACTAAGACTCAAGGATCAAATCAGTGTCTGAGTCTCTCACTAAGCAAACTGCAAGTTTTTTGGAACTTTTTTTGTTAATTGGCTTATACCTGTGAATGGAACTCAAAACTTACTAATTTGTCAGGACAAATTCAAGGATTATACTAAACCAGCACTAATTAAGAAGGCAGCTTTTAGAGACTTATGACGCTATTCTACACCACAGCAGTTGTCACATTGTGTAATGGAGCTCCAATACTGACATTTCACCTGCTGCACTGTACAGCAAAGTGATGATGTGTGTTTGAGCACATTTACCAGTAGCATCTGAGCAGCAGTGGTGAGCTTGAAGAGTTTTTTTTAACCCTGAGGTAGGGCTGGGCAATAAATCAATAACAATATGTATATTGTAATAGAAATGTGATCAGCTTAACAGAAAGTACATCCAATAAACTGTTCAATAATTTCATTGAACTCCGATCCAGAAGTGCACAGTATTCTTGGGAATATAGGCAGAGGAAAGAAAAGATTTTAGCTGTTCAACCTCTTATGGCCAGCTGAGTAAGCCAAGTGGCGACTAACTTGTATGATGTTGTGTTCACCATAAATGATTCAAATGGTCCTCACATCTCCATGTCAACGTTCTGCAGAGGCCTGCTAATGAACCATCATTTGATTCAGGTGTGATGACCAGAGAAAAAACTAAAGCATTGCTTTGAGGACTGACTGTGCAGGACTGTCATTAACTATCCTGGTGCTGCACTTACACGCTTGGTCATAAATAAAGATAAAGTTTTGATGTTTCTTATCTTCTTATTCTAGTCAAAATTGTCCATATCTGCATCTTGATGAATCAAAAATTAGATTTTCTCCCCACCAAAAAACCATTAAACACTCACAGAAGTTTAAAATTGTTGCACATTCAGCATCAACCCACCAATATCCTGTGTATGCATGTCCTTTGCAGTTTATTTATATAGCTATATAACATATACACTGAAATCAAGTGTCTATTTTTTTTTTTTCATAAATTCACACCTTAGACACACCAGAGAGACTTTGTCGGGTTTGTTTGAAAGATTTTGCAAAGCGCATTTAAGATTTGGAAAATGTTAAGGCTGATATCTCCTAATATGGCTATAATAATACCTTATCTTTGCTTTTCAAACAAAATATTAAACAAGAAACGTGCAAGAAAAGGTAGGGACTCTTACAAAATTGGAGGTGTCCACCTTCTTCCTGCGCACCAAGCTGGTTATGTTATCTCCATTGTAGGTGATTCCTTCCAAGCAGCCAGCAAAGTTCTCTTTGCCACCTAAACTCATTCTTGCAGATTCAGAAAGTCCTCCAAAGGTAAGCTTAGAAAACACACAGCACAGTTTGGATTGTTGTCAGTAAATACATGTGTAAACCCATTTAGAATGAAACATGCCAACAGTGTGGCTAGTGAACGTGTGAAATTCACCACACAAGTGAAAATTGATATTTAAATACAGCTCTGGAAAAACTTAAGAGACCACTTAAAATGATCAGTTTCTCTAATTTTCTTTTTATAGGTATACATTTTGAGTAAAATGAATATTGTTCTTTTATTCTATGAACTACTGACATATATATATATATATAT
>NW_015114327.1:0-787 GCF_001443285.1 Poecilia latipinna | reverse complement strand
GGAAAGAGAGGGAAAGAGAGGGAAAGAGAGGGAAGGTCGTCCACACAGAAGGGGTCTCACTCCCAGAAGGAACAATAGCAGACATAGAGCACAGTTACAAGTACCTGGGAATACCACAATTGATGTACCACAATGGCAACCTCGATGAGGTCACAAGGAAAGGAGCCACAGCCAAATACCTCCAACAAGTAAGGCAAGTCCTGAGAAGCCAGCTCAATGGCAAGAACACGATCCGTGCAATAAACAGCTATGCCTTACCAGTAATCAGATACTCTGCCACGGATGTTAAGACTCGGAAGCTACTAACCATGCATGGAGGGTTCCACCCCAAATCCAGCACCCTGAGACTGTACACGAGCCGTAAGGAAGGAGGCAGAGGACTAGTGAGTGTGAGAGCCACTGTCCAGGATGAAACATCCAAGATCCATAAATACATCAAGGACAAAGCCTCAACGGACGATGTGCTCAGCGAATGTCTCAGGCAATGGGGAACAGAGGACAAGGTGCTGGAGGAACCATCATGGGAGGACAAGCCCCTACATGGGATGTACCACCGACAAATCCTACCAATGGCTGGAGAAAGCTGGACTCAAGGACAGCACAGAGGCCCTCATCCTGGCCCTAAACACCAGAGCAATAGAAGCTCAGATCTACCACACCAGACAAGACCCAAGGTGTAGGTTGTGCAAGGAGTTGTGCAGTCCAGCACATAACAGCAGGGTGCAAGATGCTGGCAGGGAAAGCGTACATGGAACGACATAACCAAGTGGCGGGCATAGTGTACAGG
>NW_015114326.1:141955-142804 GCF_001443285.1 Poecilia latipinna | reverse complement strand
CCATGGACTATTGAGTTATTATCGCGGGGTAATAAGTCATCTGATTGAGTCTCTATTGTGGTTGTGTCTGAATGGTTTAAAGGGCTGCTTTCTGTGCCGTTCCATCTTAGTCATAACAGACATAAACATGCAGTAAATAAATCGATTTTCAATCAGTTTTTTGCACCAAAGAGTTAATAATAATAAACACGTTTTATTATTATAAAACACAGCAAACTAATGGTGGTAGAGGGCCGCACTGGGTTAACTCCGTGAATCTCATCTGTCCGAGTATCAACACCTAACCTCTTCTTTGTTCTGTCACAATTATCAATTTTTTAAATTTTTATTATGCTCCAAACTTTGCGAGGACTGACTCCCCAGCTCA
Source organism: Poecilia latipinna (assembly GCF_001443285.1). Taxonomy (NCBI): domain Eukaryota; kingdom Metazoa; phylum Chordata; class Actinopteri; order Cyprinodontiformes; family Poeciliidae; genus Poecilia; species Poecilia latipinna. The sequence goes on along the minus strand of NW_015114326.1, from coordinate 142,437 downwards.
CCCGCTGCCTCACACACACAGAGCCAGCAGCGTCACCTTCCATTCATACTTCATGACAGTCACTCCCACATCGACACGCCCACCACCAGGAGTCAAAGCCGCTGCTCCTGTCATATCAATAATTACTTATTTCATTCATATTGCTCTTATAGAGCCTCAGTGAAAACGTGTTTATTATTATTAACGCTTTGGTGCAAAAAAAACTGATTGAAAATCGATTTATTTACTGCATGTTTATGTCTGTTAAGGCTAAGATGGAACAGCACTGAAAGCAGCCCTTTAAACCATTCAGACTACGAACACAATAGAGACACAATCAGATGACTGATTACCCCACGATAATAACTCAATAGTCCATGGAAAAACCTTATAAGCTTGTATTAAAGCAGAAAGTACGGCGGCCACCGTAAAAAAGGCTTACAGTATCAATTATGCCGCATGAACTGATCAGTAGATTATTGCGAGGGAACGCAAAAGAAAAA
>NW_015114326.1:136755-139151 GCF_001443285.1 Poecilia latipinna | reverse complement strand
TAAACAATTTAAAATGTTTTAACTTATGTATGCCTAAACAATTTAATCAAATTAACAGGATTGATAATCTCAATAAATAAGTGTTACATTTATGTATCTGTGGTCTGTTTTAAAATATTAGTGTTTATGGGGCCCTTGAAGCCCTTGGGAGCCTGATGGAGCCGCTGACTTAATTTGGATTAAACAGAAGTGAAAATTTGTTGTTTTTAGACTAGTTTGGGTTTAAATAGCATTTCACTGGAGATGTTTCCCCGTAACATATAATTACACAGTAATACTTTTACATTTCCTGTCATCTTAACATCTTTTAATACAAAAACATGGTGGACCGCCTCGACGCCCCGACCACCGGGCTTAGCAAGTTTTCTGGGGGAAACCCTGTAACCACTATGTTTGTTTTTTTTTTTCCCTGGATAAATACATTGAAGAGTAAATGTATCATCTGGTTTGTATAACAGTTGCTGTTATTTAATTGTAAAATTATTCTGAATTTCCACTTTTAAAACTGATTTTTGGGCAGGTCATGCTGGTTTTTAGGTGTGGCTGTGTATAAAAATGGGCGTGTGCGTCAGCGCAACCAGAGAGGAAGACACTCACTGTCAGATCTGTGCAGTGGGAGACTTGACTTGACTGAATGTCTAAAACAAGTAATAAATCAAAGAAAAAATATAAAACAGCAATCAAGGTTTGCCCCAGCACTGCAGATCGTGGGCTTTAGAAGCTGGATCGGAGCTTGCACCCAGGAAAAACCGCCAAGTGCAAGAGGACGCCAATTTGCAAGAGGACGCAGACGGTGCAAGAAGACGCCACCGGGAGGAAAGAAAGCCATTCCCGGTGAGATCTGGACTTTATTTTTCTTTTTGGGGATTTTTGGTGGTACCACTCTTTTTTTCTCATTTTTGTGTGTGTGTGTGTGGGGGAGGGGGGTTGACGCTTTAGATTTTTCATTTTGGATTGGGACTTTGGATTAAAATGGAGAAACTCTACCAGGATATGGAACTCTTTTGTGGACAATATTTGCATTAAAAAGGAACGGGAATTTTTGGACATTTAACCTTTTAGGTTTCTGTACTGACATGAACTGAGAGAATTAAATTTAACCTAACATTATTTTTGAGGGATTTTTGGTTACTGATCTATTTATCAGGATAGCTATTATTATTTCTTAGCTTGTGGTTTTTGTAATAAATCATTGTTGCTAAAAGTCAACAAAATTTCATATTGAGTGGTTGGCTATTTATTTTCTTGTCAAATTAAATGGTGTAACATATTTTACCTGATGCCTGTGACGTATTGTGTATTGTGAGTTCCACTTTAAATAGAAGCTGAATTTTACAATGTCTGCTTATAAAGTCCGAAAAGCGCAGCCCACGACTCATTAAATGTGCAAGTGACCTTAGAAAGAAAAAGCAAGCCCAAAGCCACTCAAAATAAACGGAATTAGCGACCGAAACTCTAAATAGTTCCTTTTCAGCAACAAAATGCGCATCTCCCTCCTCCCTCCATTGTTTACGTTTCTGTCGCTGCTGATACTGTCGCATAGAAACTACGGTTACTCCCCAAGACACGTAGAGGAAATAAAATTAAATTACAAAAGAAAATAGTAACGCACAGTAACGCAAAGTGATTTCGATAAGTAACTGTAGTCTGACTACTGGATTTGAAATAGAAACGCGGTAGATTACTCGTTACTGAAAGAAGTGGTCCAACGTAAGACATCACTGGTGAACACTCAAATATCTGTAAGTAAAACTGATCTCTCGGTTATTATTTTATTTCTTTTGTTATAACACAGTACAGCAAGGAAGAATGTGGTAAGCGGAAGAGATCAACATCATGGCAGACATGATCTTCAATATGAGGACTGATGGGATGAAGCCGGTATGCATTATGCTCATTCACTGCGATGATTCCCGATCGCTCAATGGCTTGTTGTCTTATGCACTGAGTAAGAGAGAATAACTTGAACTTATTTATTTGCATATATTTTTAATTTTACATTTATTTCCACAGACACTTCACAGCATGGGGGTCACATGGGTGTTAATCAGAACTCTTCAGACATTTTCTGATGTCCATGATGAGGACAGAGATGCAACTGTGTATAAGTATCTAATATTTTAGAATGTTTGTGATATTTAATGCTTCAGTATTTTTTATGTACATAATGTGATTATGCTACTTATTTACAATGCAGACATGTTTTCCAGCTGTATCCAGGACCTACTGCCAGTTATCCAGCTGTTGATCAAGAAAGAAGTAGGTAAGATTTATTGAATCCAGGGATGTCACAATTCCTTGAATGACTCAAGTACTGTGATTTATTAAAATTCATCAAGGCAAATTATCTGCCTCAAAGTTTGTTGAATTATGTTTTACTATTTATTGTGTAAAAG
>NW_015114326.1:116814-133294 GCF_001443285.1 Poecilia latipinna | reverse complement strand
TATATATGTGTGTATATGTATATACTCATATCTGAAGAAGGGGAGAATTTTAATAAAAGAGCCGGATACGGTGCTTCTGCTCCAGCGATTATTATCTAAGGAGGTTCCGGTGCTCTTCACTATAGCTAGCACAAGCGCTAGACTCCCCCTTCTGGCTGAATCTGACCACTGCTTCAGCCAAATCAAACTAGTCAGCCTCTGAAATAACCAAATTTCAATCCATCACAATTGCACCATGTTTCAGCTGGGTGATTATTTATTTTGCATAATGTTCTCAATTTGGGGATTTGAGCAGATTTCATTGATCAATGTCTGGGTTTTTATTGTTTTTCGGGGGCCAAATGCACATCCTTACACAGCAAATTCAAAAGTGTTAAATGTTTTGGTGTTGGTAGACTTTTTGCAAAAGTAGAGTTAATTTTACTCTAATATAGTCACTTTCTGTTTATGTAAGTCTGGTGTGTATATTATTAGTAGTTAAAATCCAGTGTTAAAAGTGTTTCCGTATCAAATCTAGAGGTGTTAAAATGGAATCAATAACTCTTGACTTCTGAACTCTGAACTCCACCAGCGGCTCTAACACTGAAGGAGTTAATTCACTGCCTCCGCCCCAGAATCACAGATTCCAACCGAAGCGAAGCGACAGAAGCCAAGTCATTTCAGGACTATTTACTCTCCACGTGTCTGAGTTATTTACTGTGCTTGGTAAGTTACTTTTTTTATGAGATGGTTTATAACTATTATTTTGAGTTGAGCTCAACCTGCATGATAGACGTCACGTTCGCCACACGGCTCGGTGTTCGCATATTTAGCTTAGCATGCCGAATGTTAGCGGAGTATTTGTTGGACAAATATCGAGAAGGTGAACATTTAATCAAATTACTGGCTAACTTGAACAGATCCGTAATAATCTGGAGTATGTTTTTTCGTGATGTTGAACGTTTACATTCATATTGGTCAGATTTATCAACCTTTCTGATCGATTTTTTTTCCTTTGAAAAAATGTAAAAGACTTTTACTTTGAGAGCATTAATCCCACTGTTGTGTCGTCTTAAATATGTTTTGCAGCATGTTTTAATCCTTTTATTGCCTTTTTGTATATATTGGAACCAGTTTGGTTGAGGATGAATCTCCAGTCGTCAGCCTAACCTCCCCCTCCTGATCCCTCCATGGATTCTTCGAAGATTCAAGCTCCAAAAATGATTATGTAAGTGTTAATATCTGTGAAACTCCACATTTCTGTAATGGAGGCTTGTTGTTAGAGTTGTAGTAAAAATGTATTCCTTCGCTCCATTCCTTATTGTTCTGTTTTTTGTTTGTTATGATCCAGAGACCGACACTGGCTGTAGTACTCAGAGACTGAAGACTGTCCGATGCAGTAGAGGAGCATGTTGGTGTCTCCGGCCAAACGTCACGAACAGCCCAACAACCTGAAGACAATCTGTTAGTGATGGACATCTCTCTGGTGGAGTGCAGAGAGGATCTGTCTCTTATCAACAGAAACAGAAACTGGATAAGAAATGATGGATCTGAATATCAGGTTGGTCTGTTATGTACTGTACATATCTGGCAATCTACCTGTTAAAAGAAAATGTACTCTATCAAATATTACATGAACTGCATGCATTGATACAGGCTTTACTTTCTCCACCTTGTACTTTGAACAATTTCATGCATATTGTATTGAAGAAAAATGTATTAAGCATACTGCATTTTGTATTGCACAGCTGATATGTCAGACCTTTTAAAAAGCAATATGTGAAGGAAAACGACATGTGAAACATGCACATTATTCCACGTTGTAATGTGTTATGTAATTATGGTGCACATTTTGGAATAAATGCATTTGAGAAAATCATTGCCTCTTTATTAAATGTTTATTTTCCAAAGAATTTTTAAAAGTTCAACACAATAAAGTACCTATTTAATATTAATTACAAATAACTCTTAAGAAGTTAAAGAAGTACTCTGTGAGAGTTAATATTAAGATCTAACACTGAATTAGTGTTAGTAAGTGTTAAATGATTAACTCCAGCAGATTTGATATTTGACACTTTATTAGAGTTAAGGTACCAACTCTCCAAAAAGAGTTAAATTAACACTTTCTGGTGTGGACCCATATAGACACTTTAAAAGTGTTGAAATCAAATCTGACAGTGTTAATCTGGGCCTCCTGGATTTGCTGTGTATATGTCTGGTGCGATGCCTGAAATACAACAGCCTTTCTCCTGCTGGAGCTGCTGCCTACTGGCTGGATCAGACAGAACACAGTGGGCTGCGAGTTAGTGTAGGTAGACAAACTGGAAATAAATTTCCTATCATTCTTGTCACAATAAACGGGTGGTGTGGCACATCATGGCTTTGCATATGTGTTTCTGTGTTTGATGAAGGAGCCACATCCTGTCGCTTACTTGGACACAAAAGCTATAAATGACTGGACAAAGTGAGAGTTCATCTATTAAAGTGACTGAATATGAATACATAAACTAAAAACAGGAGTATAGACATTATTTTGTTATATATGTCTTCGTGGAACTATTGTTAATTATTAAATTGAATATAATTTCAGATTTTTGTATAATTTTTTCCCAGGTTGACTGTGAGCTATTATTGTTACTAGTTAGTTACAAGTACAGAAAAGTAAATGTTATGGATGCACAAATTTGAAAATTTGGGCTGATATTGATATATAGTATTAATACTGCTGTATTAACCAATATTTTGGCAATTTAATAAAGCAAGACACTTATAAAAAAATTCCATAGTCCTGTTTTTCATTTATATTGTCATATTCAGTCAACTTAATAGATTAACTGTCACTTTGCCCAGCCCTTTATAGCTTCTTTGTCCATCTGAGCGACGGGATTTGGCTTCTATGTCATACACAGAAACAAATCTGCCAATCATGTAGACGCCAGTCTGTTGTGAGCAGAATGGTAGCAAATTTATTTTCCAGTTTGGACATAAAGCTACCTTTACGCTAAGGACAGCAGCCCACTGTGCTCTGTCTATCCGCTCCACCTGCATTAGTACAGATGGAGCCACACACTTTGCTGCTGTTCGCTCTGAACTACCAGTAGGCTGTAGATCAAGAAGGAAAAAGTTGACGTACTCTTTGCATCACACATTTTTTAATCATTCATTTTAATAATGCCTATTGGTCTCTTTGGAAATAATAAAAACTTGGACATCAATCAATGAAATCACCAAAGACATTTTTCTTATGAGGATTTTTTTTTAAATACCAAGTGCTTTTAATTTTATTAATTTTTTTTGTTTGAGTGTTTTACTTTTTTTTTTCCATTAAAGTTGTTTTATATTCTGTCAGAATGCATTAATAGGATGTTTTTTGAGTTTTTAATGTTTTGTATATGTATTCTAAGCTGGATGTTGCCACAAAATTTCACTGTAGTTTCTTAATGACAACAAAGATGCCTGTAGCTCATAATGATTGTCTGTTCTGTGTTAACAAGTGATGGAGGAAGGCAGAGAGTACTGGCAGCAGAGGAGGTGGCATTCTGGGAGGATGGCACCTATGAGGGGGTGTCAGGATAGGCTGAGGTGAGGTGGAGACCCCAAGTTCCCCCAGCCAGGAGCTCAGTGACCTCAGGTCTACACTATAGGAGAATCGTCTGGCCTGTCCTGAACACAGCACAATGTTGGACATGTTTGGACAAAAAAATCACTGCCAGATGGTCCAGAAGTGGACAAGAATTTCTGTCTTATATTGTGTGGAAACAACAAAAAAATAAAATGAAATGAAGAAAAAAAAATTCTGTGCCTCATTTGTTTCTCATATATGAACATGTTGCATATAAGCAATATATGACTATATTTTAATACACCAATGACTATTAAAAAAGGAAAAAAAACAGGTATTTTTTTATAGAGATTTTAATACAGCATTAAAAATATTGATTGGGGCGGGATTTATAAATACGTGTGCTATCCAATGGGGACACATCAACCAATCACGTCAGTGATGAATCACATATCAGTGAGTCATTGTTTTTCATCCAATGACTGAGAATCCACGTTGGTCTGCTCTTCAGCTTTGCATATGCTAGGCTATTTGTATGCTAAGTAGAATTGTTAAGAACCTCCCGCCAGCCTGCTCCCCTGCACCTCTACGCCCTGCTTATGGGATTCCGCAATCAACAGTATTCGACTCCCGTGAGTGATAATGGGCGGCCCTGCTAGCTTTCGGTTGCTGTCGATAGCTGTCGCTCACGAGCTGCGTTCACGTCAGTGTACAAGGTCAAAAACACCACTTTTCGTGCAGTGCTTGCACTGAGAAGTAGCTCATTAAATGAGCGCAGCCAATGCACAGTTCCACCAGGTGCTAATTGCTGTTGGCTAGTCTCAAGGAGCTGAGTGGGAGACTCACAGGGGAGGACTGCTCTGTGAGGCGGAAGTTCGAAAATCAGGAAACTGCAGCTCTGAGGAGGAGGTGCGTTTCGAAGGCGGGGCTTGGTTCACCCAGGCATTTTGCATAGCTGAATGGTTACCATGGAGATTAAAGGATTTCTCAAAGATGCATGAAAGAATTATGTCAATACTCCAGGTATGTTTTTGTTGAGGGAATAACATAACGTAAGTATAATTTGTTGTTTTTGCTTTAACGTCCTTCCAGCCTGGCAAGGTTTATGTATCAACTATGTAAAAACATAATGAAAATACATAATAAAAGATCAATACTGAAATTGTTGCATCCTTAACTACTTATCTCAGCTCAGACATGCATCTTATTTTAGTGAAACAGGTAAGATCTCAGGTGGTCAGTAAGTTGCATGGCGGAGATCAAAGGAAACCATGATGACATTGGTCAGAGGACTGTGAGGAGCTTCCCTCAGGTACTGTAGAACTGCACGTCTGCTTAGCTTAACATAAGAACTACTGCTCAGTCCAGTGATCCTTTAATGGTAGTAAACAGCATAATGGAGGAGCATTGTTGGGATGACCTGATGAGTGTCAGAAAGAACAGCAGTTTCTTAAAGAGACAAAGGCCAATTTCAAGTCAAATTTATTTTATTTAAGTTATGTTTCATATATACAGAATTTTTTATAAGTTAAGGTAATAGTTACTTCAATATGCTATAAAATGGCACTTTGTTCCTGGAAAATACATAATAAACATCTTCACTTTTGTGTTTACTTGCGCTGTCTTTGACTAATACATATTAGTCAGGGTTGCTGTTCTGAAACAATAAAGAAAACGAAATCATGGGACAAACACTTTTTCATCCTATCATATTTTCAATATGCTTAAAGGAAATATGAATAAACACAAATATACACACGGGTTTTACACATTGATTTTCCATGTTTTTAACTGTATTTATCTTGTCATGAATTTCTTTGATATAGCTGAATAATTATGCAATGTATATAACAATAAAATTTGCAAAGACAGCAGAAAAATATCTGGCTAAGGATTTTTGTACACTGCGAGTCTCACCAGTTGTTGACCATTCATGTTCTATTTTTCTCATAATTTTATTTTTTTTCTTTACTTTTACTTTATTGTTCCTTAATTGTATTGTGATATTAATTCAGTAAAACAAACTCAGAACTGTTTGCATGAGTTTGCAGGGTTGTTGAAGTGGTGGAGTTTATCTTCCTCAACATTACATATCCACCTTTGAAGTCCTGAAGCCTCTTCATATTCTAATATCACACACACACACACCTACACATACACACGCACTCACACACGCACACACACACAGTATGTGAGGGCTTTCCCCACACAGTGAAAGAAAGGAGGGTTTTCCCTGTGAATGAAGCTCCTTTATCAGCTGAGGGCAGGTCTACAATGACCCCACAAAGATGGATAGGGAGATTGTCCTGTGAAGTGATCCGCGAACACAGATAGTCAGGGGTCGGTCTGTGTGTGGTTCTCCATATCCTGCAACACAAATGACCTAACATCACCTCCATCTCAGCTAGATGGGTGGGTGCTTTGGGGCCATGTAGAGCCAAGGGCAAGAATAAGAGGAAAACACCCACAACACAATGGGTCAGTAGGAGTTTTAGATGGGGGTAGGGTGAGCTGGAATCCATCATATATCATACAAACGCAGAACAAGTTGAGTCTACAGGGCTCTACGTTGACAAGTGTGAATGAGGCTCATGGCACCAATAGCTCAGGCTTTCACCAGCTAGCAGGCAAGTGATTGAAAGAAGCTCCAGTGCTCCTTTTAAATAGGAATTAGTTCATAAAATTGAAATCTTTCCCTAAACAGTTTCTCACTTCTTTCTTTAACAGAAGACATCAATTTAAGTTAATAACTAATATAATTCATTACAAACCAATAAGACCGCTGATGGGCCATCACATTTAACCCAGAAGATGGAATTCAGGTCAACTGAACAATGATGCTGAGCTAGGTGATCTGGATAACTACTGTTAGCAAAACAAGCTAATATTAACAAAACATATTCAGTCACTAAAATATAAACATCAAAAAGTAGTCAAATAAGTGTTGGATTATTTTGTTATGCTCTTTAACAGTATTGACCCCTTGCATGTTACTGTTTACATCGGTAAATTTAGCACACAGTGCTGAGAAACAAGAAGACTTCTTCTGTGGCAGAACAACTTCGTTAACAAAATGAAACCTGGAGATGTAGCTGTTCTTAATTCAGTGCAGTGTGCCACAGCAAAGGGAAAATAACAGAAAAACTGTGTATTCCTTTTTCTCACTTTGTGTCGGCTACGGTACACACAGACTTGTTACCATACCAGCTGACAAAACACCATTATATCTATCAGAATTCAATACCAAAAACCACTCAAACATTTCCCACACAAAGAACTGAACATTCAGTACGTTACAGTATTTTATTTTTAGACTTGCTGTTTATTTTGTGATTATTAATAAGTGATCGCTGTCATGGATTACTGCTGCTATTACCTAATCTAACTCAGCGGTGATTAGCTAATTTAAGCGCTTGCTCTACTGATGATCTATCAGAGTTGGTAATAGAGGCAACCCAAAAAAGTTGAATTGTTAAAAACCAGGGAAAAAATACTTTAAGCTGAATCTGATTGCAACTCCAGCTTTATTTATTTTTTATTTACTTATCTTTTCATTTAACAGTGAGCTATTTTTCCTCTGTGGTATTCAAGCATAAACCTTGTGCATTTCATGCAGAATAGAAACACAGCTTTTTGTCTCTATTCTGAGATTGGTGGTTAGTCACTGTGTTGCTACATGCAAAATGTTTCCTAGACTGCTATGCTATGCTATCAGTGGCAAAAATATCAGTCTAAGAAACATATTGAATGTAGGATGTAAATCATAAGCTTGTTCTTCAAAGTCAGAAAGTCTTAAGTTGGAAAATCAGTGCACAGCATTCCACTCCCCATTTTATTTGCATAACATTTGCATAGACTTTGCACTAATATGTATTCTTGGCTACATTTTCACATATTTTCACCAGTTAACCTGCAGCACTTCTCTTTTTCTCACAAGGAAAATCTCTGTAACCTGATACCTCACTGTACATTGAACTATTTAAGACAAACTCATGTCTGTGTTCTTGTTTCTCTTTTTTATTTTAGGGAAAGAGGTTTCTTACCAAGTTCTTGCATACATTTTAAGATTGAATACATACAGATCACCACCAGACAGACAGATCTCTAAACAGAGAGATGATGATATGCATCATAAGGAAGCTTTGCACGTTTTTTTAGCAGCAGTGCACTCCTCAGTTTGCTTGTTAAGCAATAAGTACATAAAAGCTGCAGTATTTAACTTTTCCAAAAAGGATTTTAACATATTTGTTCACACTATCAACATGTTGTGACAGTATAATATAAGACAGATAACATGAGAAAAGATCCATCTCCTGTCTGAGCTACTATTGGTGCATAAAGAAATGCACCGCTTCTGGTCATAAACAACCAATCAGAGCCAGGAAGACGGTCTAAGCACTGTCAATCATCCTTGTGTGCTCATGACAGAAAAACTTAGCGTTCCTGCAAAACTGTTCATACACTGTCATTGGTGGCCATGTTAGCTAGCCTGAGCATTCATGACATGCTGTATTGAAGTGAAGCAGCTGTTATGCAGCAGAGAGCTAAGGGGAAACTGAGCAGTACATAAACAAGAGTGATTTTTAACTGAACTGTGTATTTCTGTAGATGAACACAGGGCCATAAGAGAGGGTGATATTAAATTAGACTAAAACATATTTCTGTGCAGTGTAAGGCTAACTGAAACCGCCATTTGCTAGACTTGTCTGACAGCTGTGACACCTTCACCACTCTGTGGAGGAACCAAGGTTACATGTAAATGCATGACAAACAGTCAGGCTGCCATTATGTAACTGAGGAATGATTAGCTTCCTGGATGTCAGATGAACACATCATCTAAGCATTTTAGGATGTAGTTAGACCACCAGTGAGCTGCTGAATCCCCTGGAGCTTATTGGAGCATCTGTCTGGCCATATGTCACAGATCCAAATTCTCCACTGCTGAAGTACATGAAACAGTTGTTGCAAGTCAGCTGAATTAGCATTTTCATAGAATGGTTTTGTTGGGACTTGAGGGACCAAGACGGTGTAGTTGGAACATGTCTAAACCAAGTCATGTTAAACTGTTTGTCTCATTAACAAACTTCTAACTCATTTTTTCTGTTTCTACTCATTTTAAGCAACATTTCCACTGTTACTGCTCATCTGTAGTTCTGTTCTGATATGCTGTATTGTAAATAGTTTGTTTTTCTTAATATTCAATCAACATGCACAAAAGACACATTTTTGGAAGGTAAAAGAGATGTGCGACTCAGTCACACATCTCTTTTATTGTGAGTTCAATATTTCTATGTCTATTTTTCTATGTACAGTATTTTTATGTAGTAGTCTTGTACAGTATAATTATTGTTGTTATTAATTTAACACTAATACATTTTGTGTGAACCTTTATATCGGATGCTAATATTACACCTGAATTTCCCCTTTATATTCTATTATATTCTGTTATTCTAGTTTTATGCTGAATCAAATACCAAACATAAAGGCAGGTCTCTTGCATTGTTTGTTCCCACTCAGATGGCATTGCTGTAGTTACTTGTTTTGTTTCAAGGAGTCAACATCAAAATCATAATTCTATCAATATATCAAGTCTTCATTTTGTTTAATTTATGCTTAATTTCCCCAAACTTGTCTTTTTTCTACAAAGCTTTCACTAAAATGTTTCCAGTATTTATTTGGAAAATTTAACATAAATCAGAGTTTTTATTTGCTTTTGATTTCTTACACATACATAAAATGTATTTTGAAGCTGAGGTGCAGTGATGATAAAGGGGTGGGATGAGTCTGACAGGTGTCAGAGAAGACATCAAGGTGTCCCTTCGGAGGGCTGAATGTTGGTGAAGATACTGTGAAAAGCCCAGAATCCCAAACAGAGAGTAAGAACCAAACCAGAAACAGTGAGGGGATGAGAGCGCCACTCAAAGGGAATGAAGACCTTTACTTCACACAAGAACAGTTCCAATGTCTATTTTTCTTCTTTATTCACATGTCTCTGTGTTCTTCAGACAGGCCCATGGTTCTCACTGATGGTTGAGTGGAAACAAATTTCCATGTGTTTAAATGTGGAAATTTAAACACATGGAGTAAATAAAAAGGTTCAAACATTTTCAAACATGAAAATGATGTAAAAACTCTGTACTGATCTCACAGTGCTTCAGATCAGAACACTGAAATACAGACGAAATATTTACTTTTTTCTGATCATGCAGTGGACCGACCTTTGAAGTGTAATTGTCTTTATTGATCCCAGCAGCTGCCCTTAGTAAACATGCATTGCTGCACAATCCTCATCAGAATCATAGTTATTGATTGTAAAGCCTGATAATCAGCCCACACAAGGACATTTGTCGTCTGATGAGAATTCTGAGGCCACAAATTGATTTTTATGCTGGGGATTTTGGAATCATGTTGAACACAGTGATTATCTGTTCAGTCACCTTGAGCTCCAATTTGCTAAATTTAGGGCTCATGTTTTTGTCTGTGTGTATGGAGGGCTGTCCAAGAGAGTAAAAGAGCATTTTGTTATAAGGCTACTCAAATAACTGATCTTAACATCTATCTTTATATCATGTAATCAGACACATAATTTTAAGTTATATATAAATTCTGGTATTTCAAATGCTAAAATAAAAAGAAAATCAAATAAATACATCATGCAGAAGAAACATTTTCCCAAATTAAATTTTCAACATACTTATGAAATCACAGGAAGTAATGTGTATATATTAGAACAAAGTAGGCCCTGTGACAATATCTTCTGTTTTCTGTACAATCACTTGACCTCCAAAAGGCAAATAGAAAATAACATTAAAACAACAAAGTTATCTACAAAGGAATCTCACTTAAACATAAATTGTATCCCACACTGTGTATGTGGTGCCTATGGATTGAAACAAGCTTGTCTTTTATTCAGTGAAGTTACTCACAGTGGGTAAAATTTTACTCAAGTAAGAGTAAAAAGTATGGAGAAGTTAAGCTACTTCTGAAAGTATAATTTCTTCAAGACATTACTCAAGTCAATGTAACTGAGTACCTGACTAAGAATGGGTCAAAATTCCAGTAAGCTATCATCGGTAGCCATGCTAACTAGCCTTTGCATTCATGGCAGGTTCCATTGTGGTGAACCAGCTGCAGCCTTGCAGAAAGAAAGGGGATGGAATGAATAGCTTATACAAGAGGGTGATTAACAGCACTAAGACCCTCTTCCTGGCTCTGATTGGTTGTTTCTGATGGAGCAGGGTATTTATGCAGAGAAGAGCAGGACCATAGGAGACTGTCCATATTATACCATATTATACTGTCATGACATGGTGACAGTTTTAACAAATATGTAAAAATAAAAATTACATACTTTATGTGAACAATTCATACCAAAAGCAAGAAGAATGAATATGTAACTTATAAATTGAACACATTATATGCCAGCGCCCTTTGTGAAATTAATGCCAGAAACCCCACGTTGATTACATTCCACTGCACTCACTTTCTATTTTATGGTTTGTTTCTGCTTCTGACAGTCGCAGCTAGACGGCTTAGAATGCCTCTGGCGTGCCCACTTCCTCCCATGGTACCCCTAACTCATGTATGATTGGTCCTGCTGCCTTTCATCTCAAGCCCAGGCCTTAATCAGTAAGAGAGAGTGTGTGTGCTTGTGTGTGTGTGTGTGTGTGTGTGTGTGTGTGTGTGTGTGTGTTTCAGCATTTCTCACATTGTAAGGCTCAGTGTTTTCAACAAATGCTATGTTATGAGGACCCACTGCTCCTTGTGAGGCCCACAACCTGGGACCCATGGTTTTGGCTAAAGGGTCAGGTTTAGGCCTGAGGTGTGAAGTGAGTTTACGTTAGGCTTAGATTAGGCATATACTGGTAATGGTTAGGTTTAGGGTTAGTTAGGCTAGAGAAAGATGAAAAATGAGTGGAAGTCAATGCAAAGTCCTAGGGAAGATAGAAAGACTTACTTGTGTGTGCATTTGGGTGTGTGTGCATGCATGTGCGGTTATCCACATTTTTGCAAGCATGGGTTAGAGGGAAAGGGTGCATGGGGGAGAATAAAGTGAAAAGAGCTTTGCCAGTACCTGTAGTTTATCACTAATTAATACATAGATCTTTTTTAATACATTGTTCATCAGATGATATACTGTCTTATACACAAATAAAGTTTATCTGTTTAGCACACTTCAGCTGAGGAAATAGATGGAGTCTGCAATATGACCCTACAGCCATGTTTCAATAAAACACATGATACTGCATTCCTAATGAGTCCTTCTTAGGGCTTGGAGTTGACCCAAGTTGTTAACCAGCAATATCACATTGTCCATTATGAAAGCCTCCTTCTCTCTCTCCACTTTGTTGCAGCTCTGCATCAAAGATTCCTCTTTCTCAACTCATCTGATTTTGTTTCTTCTGCTTAGAGGCTGACCACCTTCCGTCTGTCATGTTTGGTTTACGTTCCGCAGCTAAAGAAGACCTTGGTAGCAATGGTTTGTGGTCTGTCACCAAGATGAATTTCCTTCCATAAAGGTAGTCATGGAATGTCATAACACCAAACAATAAACCAAGTGTTTCTTTTTCGATCCGTGAGAAGCTCTGTCTTAGTTAACATTCTTCATGCAAAAGCAATTGGTCTTTTGCTTCCATCTTTCATTTGGTGACTGATTACAGCACCAAATCCATAAGGAGATGCATCACATGCTAAGTTAATTGTTAGTTCTGCATCAAAATGTACCAAGATTTTGTCAGAGTGAAGAGCCTTCTTTGCATTCTTAAATGCATTTGGACAGTTTTCTGACCAAATCCAGTCTGCATCTTTGTGCAGCAATGCACAAAAACTCCACATCTGTTTGCAAAATTAGCAGGAGGTCAGAAATTCATCAAACTAAACTTATCCCATGCTTACCAAGAAGTCCAGTTGGAGAGCTCTAGGTGATGCCTGACAATAATCACAAAGGCTTGTACATATACAACAAGTTGCCCTATGGTGTTGCAATTGCTCCTATAATTTTCCAGAAAATAATAGATCAAGTACTTAAGAGTGTGGATGGTGTTATTTTCTACCTTGATGATATTTTGAAAACCAGTAGAGATGCAGAAAGCCACCTGACCGACTTAAAGGAAGCCCTGAAGAGGCCTGAAGGCTACAAGCTTAGGGTAAAGTGAAAAAAAATGTGACTTCTGCAAGTCAGTGCAACTTATTTAGGACATGTCATTGATGCCACAGGCATTCCTATGTACACAATTGGAGCAGCCAATAGTGTACATAGCCAAAATGCCACACTCATTGACTGTGGGATTTATATGGAATGATGAAGAATAGTGTAGTTAGATACTAAGTCTTTACTGTTCTCTTGCTTGGAGGATCTCAGGCAAAAAACTGAAAAATTAGCATTTTTCGTGCATATAACACACAAACTCCCAAACTTTTCTATTTTGCCTCTGTCTATTTAATAATTACAAACCACTAAAACAATAAGAGTGAAATAAATCATGGCTTAATTTAAAAGTTAAGCTTTTCTACTAGTACAAATTCTGAAAGATGTTTTGGTAGCAATTCTTCCATCAGAGGGCTCAGCAGTGTAAAGTTTCTGCTGCTGATGAAGAGCCAAGGCCCACTTTCAGTTACATCACTTGTCTGTAGCCCTTCCTCTTCTTCCCCCAACCCTGATGAAACATTTCAGTTTTAGCGACTGGGCACAGTTAGTTTAGACTAGAACTAGCTGAGGCCAAGTGCAATATGCCAGTCCTTATCACAGCATATGTGTGGGTTAATGAGTATTCAGGTCAGGTGGCCAAACAGAGGCCAGACTCAGACTGTCAGTCTGATGTCCATCTCCTCACTCACCTGCTAATAGGATCAAAAGCAGGAGGGTCATGGCCAGGCAACCGATGAGGCGTAAACAAATGCCAAACGCGCGCCATCCTCGCCCACATGCCCCAGATGGAACATCGAACCCGTCCCGGGGATTAGGAATATGACTCACTACTCTGTGTGTATGCGGATGATGGATATGGATTGGATGTAATTACCCAATGGCTCCATTCCTGGCAAGATTTTCATTGTTTGTTCTCGACTTTCTGGATGACACATTCATACGGATTATCTCCACTCATGCCAAATAATCTTCAGCAAGTCTATGCTCGTGGAAGTTCTGCACTGTCTTCCTTTTGGTACAAACAAATTAATTTTTTTATTATTGTTCAAAAATAAGTTATATCATTCAAAGCATTTTTCTGTCTTTGAAACGGCAGTTTTCAATGTTATGTCAGACCTTTAATCTAAAGAAAATTAAATAATTATTGGTATCACACTGTGACAGACTGGCGACCTCTCCAGGGTGTACCCCGCCTCTCACCCGGAACGTTAGCTGGAGATAGGCACCAGCATCCCTCCCGACCCCATTAGGGACAAGGGTGTACAGAAAATATAGATAGATGGATGGCATCACACTGAAATAAACTCATCCAATTTTTTTGTTATTGGATACTTTAAATAAAACTACTTTTTTAAATTCTGGATGATTGAAAGAACATGGGTGTGTTATAGTCATTATTATTCCAATATTTTTAACTTCTGAGTGATGGCCAGTCAGACATTTTATTTCTTCCTATGGTTACTTCCTAAATCCCCTGCGGTTAAATCATTGGCTACAGCTGATAGGCCTATTGATTATCACACATCTATCAATATATATATTTGACACCTAAATATTTTTATCTTAATTGTAATCTTACATTTCCAAAAATGTTGCAATTGTAAGATTTTATGACTGTTGACTATGCAGGCAATAGTCATAAAATCTTAGAGTTGTGACATTTTTGACACAAAAATATCTAAGGTCCTTCATAAACATCTGGGATAGCTTTCCCCTCCATTGTCATCACTTTAAAATCTTGATACCGATATCTCAGATGAGGGTAAAATGTGAATTCCACACTTTAAAGGATTACAGATTATTTAAATTCCACCACGATGAGATCAATGCATTTTTTTTATTCAGCAGCTCCTACTATTGTTTGGGATGAAGCAATAGCAAGTATATAAAAGCAGTAAGTTTGTTGTTCCTTATAAGGTTCTTCGTATGAATGGAATTGTTCCAGGGCCAAATCTTCCTGTCATTCCCCACTGCCATGTTTAATAGATGAGCTGTTCTGTTTTGGATCTTGGTCAGCTCTCTTTTGTCCCCACACTTTCTTCTTGCCATCAGCAATTCTACAGGTTAATTTTTAAGATTTTTTCCACAAACTGCTAACATATTTTGTGACTGCCCTCAACACTTCATTCATGAAATCCTCTGTGGATAGCAGTAATCGAAAGACACACATCACATCCTTCCTGAGGTCTGATTGGATCTACTTGAGTTCTTTTTACCAAACAAATGATTCAGCAGTGGGCAGCTTTCCTAATCTCTCAGTGTCTTTATAGTTTCAGAGCTTGTCAAGAATCAGTTCAGTCCTTGTGAACTGATTCTTGTGGTCCTTGTGATCTTCTAATCTAGACCGTTAATTTCTGTTATCCTAAAATTTGACTGATTTCTGTAATAGTTTGTTTTTTAGTCCCATAAAAGCTTTTTTTTTCCTCCTGCAGAAGTTAATTTTGGTTGCATTTGTTTTTCTTGAATTGTTTTTCTTCATTGCAACATGTTTTGTCATAGTTTTATATGATCATGTGACATTTGCAGAAAAATATCCAAGTTGAGCTTCATTAATTGATTTCATTTACTTTGATAAATATTGTTTGATATTTACTTCATCAAGAAATCAAGAAGATTTAGTGATGAAACATTTGATCTTAAAATGTAGACAAAACAAAACTTAAGTCAACAGATGTAAGACTATTACATAACACCTGAGCCTATTGTATATG
The DNA here is from genome assembly GCF_001443285.1 of Poecilia latipinna. Taxonomy (NCBI): domain Eukaryota; kingdom Metazoa; phylum Chordata; class Actinopteri; order Cyprinodontiformes; family Poeciliidae; genus Poecilia; species Poecilia latipinna. The sequence goes on along the minus strand of NW_015114326.1, from coordinate 117,894 downwards.
TGAGCATTAAATGTTCCATTTTGTGAGTGTATTCCAGTTTCTGTCCCATATGGTGGCAGCAGCTAGGAAACAGGCTCCCAGGATTAATGTGGTGCTTCGAATAACACATGGCTAATGAACCCCATAATCTATGATTATGGTTTTAGTCAACTAAAGGACAAAGAGGTGAGAGATCTAATTCAAGTTGTGCCGGTCTTACCAGTGTTCACAACAGAATGTTTTGAGCCTAGAGATGGTGGCTCTCCTCCTGCCTCGTTGGGATCCTGCAGTAAATACCAGACATGGGAGTGCCACACCCCATATTGTGTCTCGCACAACAGCAAAAAAGACAGATATCGTCTGCTTAGATGCAGAGATATTGTCTCCTGCACATATGTTTGCCTCTTTCTGTTTTAAAAGACATTAATATCCCAATTATTCAAAAGGAAAAATATCAAGTAATGTAGGAGTTTCTGTTTAATGTGTTGATGTTACAGGTCCAGAGTGTCAGCACTGCTGCAACAGTGATGAGCACAATCTGAAGGATAATAAAACAGAAGTCAGCAATGACAACCAAAGCGCTGCCTTTAGCATCTAGATTGCATTTTTTCTTTGTTAATAAACAGACCCTTGACAGTGTAAAATATTAATGTTTTACATTACCATTGTCTTATAAAACTGGTTTGCTTTTCCCACAAGTAATAATTAACCATTTTTGCATTTCTATCCTGCACTTAGATGAAGACAACCAAGGTATAGTGTGTCAAACAGGATAAATCAACTGTTTTAGAGCTCTGCTGCGTTTAGCTGTATATTAACTGGCATGAGCATCAAAACACTGATTTTGACTGAATACCAATCAAAAGTTAGAATTACAAGACTCAAAACAAATACAGAATATAACTTAGCATTGTTTCAACTTTAACCTCAATTCCCACACTTCATGAACAAAGATTAGTTTCTCTACCTTTAGCTTTGACTGGACTCGCTTTACTCTCAGGAGCTACTTTATGAGTCAACAAGCAACTTACACTGAATATCTTTCAAATAAAAGCAAAATCAAACTGTTAAAATCCAGAGTTAGGAAGACATCACAGGCTT
>NW_015114326.1:92404-111314 GCF_001443285.1 Poecilia latipinna | reverse complement strand
CGTATTTCCTGCGCCGGAGCGGCCAATACGGGGTCTACTCTTATATTATGTCTATGGTGTTTCAGGCAAATCGGAAGTCCACCCCAAAACCAACCCGGAAGCAACGCCCCCCAGACAAAGGTTCTGCTACTCCACTACCGCTCCCACTCTAAACCCTAGGAAAGCACTATGAATGCAGGCAGATTAACATGGTGAATGCAAACAAAATGTAGTTTATTCATTTTTGGAAAAAAAATTAATAAATTTTGCATGAAAATATTTCAAAATTATAAAACAGCCAATATAATGTGGTGGCATTTTCAAGTGCACCACATTGACAAGTAGTCCCTCAGCTTTTCTGATATAATTCTCACTCCAGACCCAAACTGGACAACTCATGCAAATTCATGTGAGATTACACAACCTATACTAGTTGACGAGGTTTGATCTGTCTGAGTGGATCCTCATGAGGTTCTTTGCTTTGGTTTGCTCCAGCAAAATGTGACATGTGCAACAAACGGTTTGGAGATAATCACTAATGTCACACTGACACAGAAAAGGAAAAAAGCAGGAATCATCGTCTTTACATCCAGGACATGAACTTTTTGCGATGCCTCTGAGTTCCTTTAAAAGTTACATAATGTAACTGGGGTATTTTTATGAAAAATATGTTTTTTTACATATTTGTCAAAACTGTCCCCATGAATAGTATGAGACAAATAATCTGTGAAAAGTTTGATCTCCTCCACCTCATCCCAGTGCTGCTATTGCCGTCTGAAGAACTGCACGGCTCTCTATCAATAGATGGAAGTGTGTTACATTGATCTGGCTCTTGTGAGATAATAAGGCAAATGTTCATTTTAAAGCAACTGATGTTTGCAAAGATTAAGGATAATGTTGCATTCACGCTAAATGTCTTTGAGCAGAGTTCATTGTGATGCTTAATAAAAGTCATTGTCAGATGAGAAATTTTGTTCTTGCAATTTGAAGCAAGACTTAAAATTATTCAAAATAAGTAGTTATTTTCACTGATAATCTGAGTAAAAATAATAGAGAAATGTGTATTTTCTTGCATATTGTGAAATAATTAGTTGGTTTTAATTGCAACATTAAGTTAAAACTCACATTCAAGAGTAATGAACTTAAAAACAGCGTTTTTAAGTTCAACAATTTGTCTTATGTTAAATCGATTTCATGAACTTTAAAACCAATACAGTTTTATTTCTTGTTGACTTAGGGTGCATTCACACCAGCCCAGGATTAGAGTCCTGAAACAGACTCTAATCCGTTTGTCTAGAACAGGGGTGGGCAATCCTGGTCCTTGAGGGCCGGTGTCCTGCAACTCTTAGATGTCTCCCTGGTCCAACACACTTGAATCCCATAGCTGAATCACCTCCTCAGTGCAGTCAGGTTCTCCAGAGTCCTGCTAATGACCTCATTATTTGACTCAGGTGTGTTGAAGTAGAGACACACCTAAAAGTTGCAGGTGACCAGCCCTTGAGGCCTGGAGTTGCCCACCCCTGGTCTAGAAAGTCCGAATTGTTTGGGAGGTGAGAAAGCAAATTTGAATCATAAAACAGTCTAAAAAAGCAAACTCCAATACAGCTAAAAATTTCGCTCTTGGTCCGGTTGAAGCGAACTCTGAAATGGTTGGAAGGCAGTGAGAATGCAACTGGACTTGATACAGTTCCAAAAGTAGGAAGTTAGCAATAGTGCAGGACATTCTGGTCAATATATTACTCTGCTCTGTGGGTTAACAAAGATGTTGTCAGTTGTCATAGTAACGGGTCTGCATGCCGACACAGAAAACGAGGAAAAGCAGAATGTAATTGGTTTAATGTTGCTTTGCAACTATCAATCAGCTTATTTTCCCTTTGCTGTGGTGCTCTGCAGCTGCTGTAATTTTTAAACCTTTAATAAATGACAAAAATGAGACTAATTGCCTTGTTGGTTTGAACATAATCATCAAATAGGATGACATATTTCATATGTCTCATATATATATAGTATACGAGTCATGGTTTGTTACATTTTGACAAACTAATAAAATTAACAGCAGCAATTATGTAATTATTCACCAATATAAAAGAGCAATGTGCTTAATCCTCTCTTGCATCTTGACAGAAACCAAACTGTTTATAGATTTATATCAAGGGAGAATACTTACAAACATCAGCAATTTTCTCAGCTTTAATTTAAGCCATATTTATAGAAATCGGAAGAAATAAAGGCACTGTGATCATTTTTGTGACAGATTCCTGCTCATCCCGCAGGTGGTTTTGTGGACAGACTCACTGCGTAGTAATGGTGCCTGAGCGTCGCTACAGTGTTAGCGGCTAACATAACTAATAAATCAAAAAATATGTAAAATTCATATTTTGGGTAAAGGGTAACGTTAGCATTAGGACTATCACTAGTGTGTAGAGCAATTAGCATACTGCCACTACCATTAGGATTTGGTTTATCACCAGCATGTTGACAAACAGTGACATACTCCATTTATGTAAAATGTTTTATGTGAAAATTACACTAATGTTAGCATAAACGCTTTCAGTAGCATGTCAGGTATCAGTAGCATGTTGACTTACACTGAGTTGCAACACTTGGTATGATAAAAAAAAAGCTAATAAATGAAAACTCAGCAAAAATGCTTATTTTAGATATAAGGAAAATGTTAGCCTGAGTGCTATCACTAGCTTATCGAGTGACTATGAGTGACTAGCATTTTGATACTCCCAGTTGGTTGAGGGTTACCACTAGCATGTTGACTAACATAGAAATTACTCTATTCAATGTGAAAACATTAGTGTGTAAGTTAAAATGAGCAAAAATGCTTTTTGGGGTGTAGTTTTTTACCTATTACGTTGTCATGGTAACTCAAAATGGCAATAAAATTAAGTTTTTTTTTTTTTTTTTTTTTACTTCAAACAAATAACATTAACATAGTTGGAGGATATTTAACACAAAGACAAATATCGCAAAAATAAGGAATAATCACAGACATTGATGGTGTTGGTTTTAAGTATTGCAATCTTCAAAGTAGAATGGAAAAAACAAAAGTTAAATAAATATATACATAAGTTGGTCAATTAAAACAATGTGTATTTTTTTTTTTTACTATTTTCTTAGCAAAAAGTGTCAAGCACATTCAAATACATGAAATAAAGGGTCTATTACAGCAGACGAAAAATAAAAGTAAAAAATATAACAGAGGAATCTGCATATGAGATAAAGTTAAATTCCCCGAATAAGAGTTAATGTGTTTACAAGTTTCTTATTATTAAAGTTAAGTTTTTCAACAGAGGCAGTATACATTTTTAAATCAGTTTCTTTAAAATTATTAAAAGAGGGGATTTTTTTTCACTCCATTTCATCATGTAGACATAATATTTTGCTATGATTATAATTAGATTTACTATATATATATTTAATCTAAAGAAAAATATGAATTGTTAAATATGAACAATATTTTTGACTTTGATAAAACAATGTTCTTTCCAATTTTTTCTGTAAGGAATTTTTGCAAACCTGACCAAAATATTACAGAACACTCCACAAATAAATGTTCAATACTTCAAGAAGGCAGAAGAACTTGATTATTTCACAGATTATTTGTTTTATAGCAAACTGTTACCACATTGGTACCACAAACTGTTACTACACGCTTATTGCGTGCCTCTCGCAATAAGCAAATAAGTAAATAATTTTACATATCTATGAACCATATTTTCCACATTTTTAATTTCTTATCCAAAAATAATCCTAATTGTACAATATTCGTCATTCCTCCTGTAATCACGGACATGATGGATACATATTAAAGCATCCACCTGTATGCCGGGGTTCTGTTCAGATCAGAACCAGGGCGGTTTGGCTGTTTAGATCCTGTTTAAAATAATCTTTTTAGATTATAAATCTTTCTGTAGCTAAATCTCGATATTTGCTGGGCCTTTTCATAAAGCAGCCGGTTTTATAAAGCGGCTTTACGGGTGAATCGTCCACATGCATAGTTTGACATCACGGCAATTTATCCCCATTCTCCCCCACCCAATTTTCCCCAATATTTTAAAACATAAACATAAGTCTAAGAAATGCGACTTATTACGTGAGATCAAGAGACTCTCTTATGCGGCCGTGTTTGATGCTTATGACGTATGAGCGGACGTCATCCATCAGGGCCTGTATTTGCTCATTCTTTTTCTCCAACAGTCACTTTGCACTCGTTTATCGCAGAGCTCAGATCAATTCTAGTTGCTTTCTAGTTTAAGCAGAGAGTGTGAAGTTTTTCCTCAGACTAGATATGCCTACAGCAATCATGGAAAGTAAAATGAGTTCCCAATCTGGAGAGACCCAGGCTGTCACCGTCAACACCCCGTGTAATCCATCCACTGTTCCTCAACCTGACCTGAATGGAGTGGATGTGCCTAGCTACTGGATATCCAGCTCACAGCACCACCTGCATTCTGGTCAAGATTTTGGGAGAAATCTTGGATCTTTTTACATTTAGAGTTCTGGAGTATCTCCTAAAAGATAAATGCTGCACTGAAGCCGTAGAGGCTGTCATCAGCAACAAAGTGCCGGAAGCCTTAGCAAAAGCTGTAAAGGTCTACAGAGACTTTCAGTACGGAACACACTGAAAAGTTAAACAGGCTCATCGTCAAGTATGTGGTCTATACAATCAGTTCCACCTCAGACTCCAACGACCCTACGAGAAGTCCCATCATAAATGACATGGTTGAAGAAACCAAAGTCATAATAAAGGACCTCTTCGTTAGATTGCACACTTGTGAGGAATCCAAGAAAGTCAAGAAGGTTTCCATCTTCTCGAAGGTCAGAACTGAAAGTTTAAAGCTCAAAGATCTTCCAGGGAAGATCAAGGGATTCTTCACAAAATTTTCTCGCAAACATTTGGCAAAGGTTGGTCCAACACCAGAAAAGCAGGAAACTTCTTCCACTGGAAAGATGTCAACACTGGGCAGCCAGGTGGAAGAAGAGACAAAGTCTGCAGGAGATTCTGGCAATCAGCCAGCCAAAGTTAGGGAGAAAACTGCACCTATGGAAGCCTTTGTTCATTTGGAGATCCTGTCAACCAAAGATCTGCAGGAATCAGAACCGGAGCCAAGGTTGATGAAACCTCTCCGATGGAGCCTTTCAGTCCTCCAGATGACCTATCTGGTGTTGTAGAGCCAGAAAACTGTACCCTCGAAGATTTGCAGGTACAGGTGTTAAAACCGAAGCAAACTTTTGGGTTGGATTTGTTCTTCCAGGACAACTATGTGATTAGGATTTGGAGGAATTCAAACCAGAGCTATTTTTTGATGAAAACCCCCCTGAAGAGGGGTTTTATATCATAGCACATCCGGGGACACACAAATTTAAACTGTATCCAAGGAAAGGTTTAATGACTTCTCATCTTGTCTCCTATAGAGGAAGTTTCAGAGTATTCATCTGAGGGGGAAACTCTGTCAGACAGTGAGATGCCAGCTTCCTCAGTGCAAGCAGAGGAACAGGCTTCACAGGAAGACAAGAAAGATTGATTGTCTTTGTTGATATACTACCTGATTTCCCAGGCTATTAAAGCTTCAGGTTTTCACTTGTCTCTTGAGGATGTTCGTACCATTCATAAACGGCTCTTAGAGAGAGTTTGGGTTGAAGTTCAGGGGGGAGAAACTGATGGTGACCCAGAAACGATCTCCGTTCATACCCAGAAGATTTTTGAGGCTTAGGGGATCCAGTCAAGTTGTGGGAAGCTTGCTTCTTTCACAAAATGTAGACTTGGACAAAACAGTTGTGGCATCAGTCTTGAAATATCTTAGAAGACCTGCAGAGAAACTGTCCTTTGTTGCATGTTTTTTCAAAGGCCTGGGTGGAGTCATCTTCAAACCCTTTAAGCAAACGGAGACATTTGTGAAGTCCACCCCACCTGTGCAGAGTCCAGTCAGCTAAGAGGAGACAGCCCTGGATGTAACTGAGTCGTCTGAAGCGTCCATGGTTGAAGAACTCTTCAGTGGAGATCATGCAGGAGATGAAGCATCGCCATGTTCTGGTGCAAATGTAAAATCTCCAGCAGAAATCCCTGAGGAAACAACTCCCACTGATACTGAATCAGAAGAACGTGTTTCAGAGTCTGGCAGTAAACCGGAGAAAAACTTCTTCAGGAGGAGACTGAAGAAGTGAAGATGACAAAATGGCCATAGGAACCCTTGTCAGTAATCTGATCAAGAGGATTGTTGAAAAATCAGGACTGAGCTACCCTGCATAAAAATTTCATGCCATTTGTGATCGGCTGTTCAAGAAACTGTGAACTAAAGTTGAAAGTAGAGTCCTCAGCATGAGCCCAGAGAAGATCATACGGCAGGGCATGGCGATTTTCAAGCACCCGCTTAAGAAGTTGAATAAGGCAGAGAATATTCTCATACTCCTAGACTTACGTTAGGCGATATTTAACCTGTCTGTCACTAGAGGACCCAAATTTGGGTCCTCTAGTCACTAGAGGACCAAATTTGGGTCCTCTAGTGACAGGGGTGTCAAACTCCAGTCCTCAAGGGCCTCTGTCCTGCAACTTTTAGATGTGCCTCTGCTGCACTACACCTGAAAAGAATAATTAGATCATTAGCAAGGCTCAGGAGAATCGATCTACACAGGGAGGAGGTAATTAAGCCATTTCATTCCACTGTTTTTTACCTGTGGCACATCTAAACACTGCAGGACAGCGGCCCTTGAGGACTGGAGTTTGACACCCCTGTCATTGTGAATGACAACCTGAGACCAACAGGTTAAGGAAATTATCCTGTCAACTAAAGTGTCTTGAGATTCCATGGGCTTAATTTAATTACAGCCTCTGCAGTCCTTTGGAAGTCCACCTTGGGACGGCAATGTTGAGGTCTGTAGCCTCTGTACGGGTTTTCTCAAGGCACTCCAGTTTCCCGACAAAAAAAATTATGTTCAATGAAACTGCATTTTGGGTGCAGTCCCATGATCTGGACATTTGTTTGGGTGTCTGTGTTCAACTACGTTACCTACTTAGTGAATGATGAGTGTGTTGTTGGTTTTCTCTCCAGGTGCTCCAGGTTTTCCCAAAAACAGAAATATGTTCAATAGACCTAGCGTCCATGTTGGGTTCATTGGTGTTTCAAAAGCAATGAGTGTATGCGTTTTAGCATTTCTGTGTATTAATTTGATTTTCTAGTAAAATCACTTCAAAATCTACCAATTTTAGAAAATTCTTCTTTTTAATATTCAAATTTTACCAATAGAGTGAATGCTGAGTGGGTTGTTTGCTCTCTTGGTTCTTTTATGGGTTTTCTCTGGGCACTCCAGTTTCCCCACAAAAAGAAATATGTCCAATGAACCCAGCGTTCATTTTGGGTTGAGTTTTGTTTGGTTTGAGATGTTGAGTTTGATTAAAGATATTTTCAAGGAAGTGATATGTTTGTAATATCAACAAGAACACAGTTCTTATCAACACAATTATTTTATTACAACATTCTAATTTCAAACATAACAGTATAAATATTTAAGAATCTGTTTCCATCTCCGATGTCCGCCGTACGGCAGGATGGCAGCTGTTCTACTGAATTACACTCCATGCTTCACCGTGCTTAAATAAAAAAAATAAACAGAGGTGAATAAATACATTTATTTATTTAGTCTTTAATGTTAATACTATAAAATTAATAAATTCTTTGCCAAGTGTTTTTAAGTGGTTGTCATCGATTTTACAATTTATTATATCATTGTAATATATCTTGGAAACGGAAGACAACTGTTCCACATGAAAACAGTAAGTTTGGGCCCAGCTTGGCTTTTCTTCTTCTACAATTTCTTACAACTTGGATTAATATCCCTAGGAAATGGAAGACAACTGTTCCACATGAAAAGCATTTCCCCGGACCTAGCAGAACCATATAATTACAATACGTAACCAACATTCTATTTCGTATAGGCTTCATCCTGTAAGGTTATCGCTAGTGGGTTAACGGCGTAGCAATGAGTCTATGCCTCATTGGGTACATCCAGACCACCACCATGAAGCATCTGCTCGCATATAACAAAAAACAGTCTCAACCTAGAGTGCGTAATTACACACTCCTGACTTCCCATACAGCAGAAGACCAGAGATGAGAATAACATCTGGTCAGAAAGATTGAGACAAACAGACCTGCTGCTGTGAACACGAACAACGAATGTTACGAACTGTAACAGTGTAACGAACAGAACAGGTAACTTATTATACAGCACTTTGGACAACCATGTTCTGAAATGCTTTGTAAATAAACATGACAAAAATAATTATTCTCTGAAGGATCCAATCCAGAAGAAGTGTAAACCTGTGAGATGGCCTTACACAAGCAGTGAGAAAGACGCTGAGCAGACAGGACGCCCCACTGAGTTATCTCTGTAATGCACGAACAGATGCTGAGATTGACACAGAGAGCGCGCGCACGGGGCAGAGAAGATGAGAAGCAGCTTCTGTCTCAGATTTATGAGGAGGGGGATAAGATCCCTCCAAAGATATCTCTCTTGATCTGAACGAGCTTGTGATACTTTGAGGAGTAAAAGCAGGGTTGGGATGCAGCACAGCTGAGCTGCCATCAACTCGTATTCCAAGACAAGAAGGAGCAACAGAGCGGAAAAATGACTCACTCTCTTTGCAGATGTAAGGGCCAACAGCAGAGCAGTTTTAAAAGACAGGAACTTAAGAGGAGCCTGGGCAAAAGGCTCAAATGGAACTTCAACCAGAGTGTGCAGGACCAGTGTTAAATCTCATGGAGGAGCAAGTGGGCATGACACCGGTCTGCTTCTGAGTACACCTCTCAGAAACCGCTTCATCAGCAGGTGGTTGAAGACCGTTCTGTCACCAAAAACCCTCATGGCAGGAGGAAATAGCTGCAGCATACGTTTTAATGGTGCTGAAAGCTAAGTTTCTGTCCATCAGCTGCTGGAGAAATGACAGCATGCAATCTAAAGGACATGAAATGGGCTCCACCCTCTCGCCTGCGCACCAGCGTTGAAAAGGCTGACCACTTCGAAGCATATGAAGCTGTGGTAGAAGCGGCTCGTGTGCACTGAATGGTGTGCACCACACCCTGAGGGAGACCGAGCCTCTCTAGGTGCTCCCATTCAGCCGCCAGACCCAGAGACGCTGGCCTATTTCTGGGTGGCTCCTGATCGCTCCTCTGGCCTGGGAGAGTGCATCCTCTCTCCATGGCAGCTTCCACGGTCAACCAACTGCTGCAGACTGGGAAACCACGGCGCGTTCTTGCGCTCAGGTGCCAGGATTACTGACAGTTGTTCCTCCTGACCTCTGTCCAGGAGCCGCGGAATCAATGGAACTGGGGGAACGCATAAAAGACCGCCCCAAGACATGATGTCTGCTCCTCTGTTCAAGACGCTGGGGCAGCCCCGGCTCCAGGATGGTGCATCAACTTATTTTGGGGGGAAAAATGAATCGACGTAGCTGAACATAGACAACATCAGTAGCCTACAGGCTACATGCTAGCAAGCTTAAGGTGCTGTATTGATATTAGCTAGTCATCTTTTAGCTAACATCACCTGCATCCAACAGCATTACTCAAGTCAGTCAGTTAGATGGGGGAAAAACTGTGCAAATTTCTTTGTGTTATGCTGGTTTGCTGCCATGAGTCTAGCACAAGGGTGGGCAATCCTGGTCCTGGGGGTCCGGTGTCCTGCAACTCTTAGATGTCTCCCAACACACTTGAATCCAATAGCTGAATCATCTCCAAAGTGCAGTCAGGTTCTCCAGAGTCCTGCTAATAACCTCATTATTTGACTCAGGTGTGTTGAAGTTGAGACACATCTTAAAGTTTCAAGAGTCCAGCCCTTGAGGCCTGGACTTGCCCACCGCTGGTCTAGCAGCTCCTGCGCAGCTCTGCACAGCAGCAGGTCTCCGTCGCTGCTGTGTAAACCCAGCGCAAGCATCTTAGCGCTCATGTTGCGTTTGAAGGCGGCTCGGAAAAACAGGTCACGGCATGTTAACAGCAGATTAAACAGTTTTAACTGCTGATAAAAGTGACAGAGGACACAGATATGGGAAGTGTGGAAGCCCCTACTGTATCAAACTGATATAGAAATCAGAGAGTTGACCACTCCAAGGTAGAAACAACAAACAGCTTCCAGTTCAGGAGGGGGGCATGGGAGACTCTGTGGGCGGGCAATGTCCCTCAATGCCGCTGGGCCTGCGGTGGGGATGTACACCACTCTGATTGAGAGCTGGTTTACATGCGCCCAGCACAGCAGCTGTCTGGCGATGTTTAACAGCTGAGCGGAGCGCACGCCTCCCTGGCGATTTACGTAGGCGAGGAGCAAAGTGCTAAGTCACCTCCAGCACCGTGAAGAGCTCCAGCATGTTTATATGAAGAGTCATGTCATCTGGCCACTGTACTCCAACCACCTGAGACAGACACGTTCCTCCTCATCCCGACAGGGATGCGTCTGTGAACACCGATAGGTGTGATGTAGGTCTTCTGAGGGGAACTCCCTCTGCCAGAATGCTGGGGCATCCCCATCGAGTCAGATCGGCTCCCACTGAAGGAGGAACAGAGATCATGTGCCTCTTCTTGCGTACAGGATCTATGCGCAGGCGAGCGAACCATCTCTGAAGGCGTCTCATATGTAACAAACCCAGTGGAATCACCACGTGAACCGCTGACCTCATCCCCAGCAGCCGCGTGACTGACAGAGCTGCGGCTACGCTGCGAGGCCTGACACGGCGGAGCTGCGCTGACAGAGCCTCGATTCTCGGCTGTGCTAATGGGGCTCTCATCATAACTGAGTTCAGCTCCACTCCCAGATAAACGATCATCTGGGACGAAATAGCCAAACTCTTTTCCCAGTTGATGGAAAATCCCAGACTCAGCAGATGTGATCTGTTCCTCTTTGGACCGAGCCAGTAAAAGCAGGTCATCCAGATAGAAGAGGACTCTTATCCCTGCCACGTACAGTGGCTGCAACGCTGTTTCCACACATTTAGAAAACGTGCGCGGGGCGAGAGCAACGATCATCTGGGACGAAATAGCCGAACTCTTTTTCCAGTTGATGGAAAATCCCAGGCTCAGCAGATGTGTTGCCAGCTTCTGGGTCTGAATGGCGGCTTCCTCTAGAAGCCTCTCTATGATCGCCTTGAAAGGTGGAGGCCTGCCTCCAAACTGTAGCATGTACCCCTGCTGATTAGCCGATCCATCCACCTGTCCAAGGAGCATGCTCGCCGCCACTCTGAATAATGTTCTGAAAGCAGGCGTGCATTCATGTGAGGTGCTGTGGTTTGCATGAACTCCAACCAAGTCAGAGCGCCTACCACCATCCCCTGCCTCGGAGATTCTCCGGGGGACTCATGGGGGACAGAAAGGGCTGGTTATTAACCTCCATGCCGCATGATGCGGCCGCGTTCATGTCAGGCCGACGACGAACCCGTCCTCTTCCTGAAGAGGAGTCAGGGTGCTTAAGACGCCATTTCGGCGCAGACTGCTGCCGGACAGATGACAGTCGCCACTCACAAAGTCAGATGAGTGCGAAGCTGCAGCCAGAATCACAGTAGGCTTTGACTGTTCACAAAATGCACGCTCAGATACAGACTGCTCAGAAGAGGCAGACTTATCCACTGAGACAGAAAAATTCTGTGTAGAAACTGCAGAGCTGTGGTGACTCCTAAACAGTTGTCTAGAGGCTGTCGGCTCGCTGTGTGTGGGGAATGTGTGCGAGGAAGCTGCTGTGAGACCAGCTGATCTGACAGAGCTGGAACCTGCAGGGATTTTGCTCTCAGTGATATGTTTGTGTTTTATTTCAAAACATTTCACATCACACACATTCCTCCCAGCTAGTCATTTCCTAGCTTGCCTTCTCCGTGGTCCCTGCGCTTTGCTGGTCCAGATGGTTTGGGCTGACGTCCTCTGGGAAGACGCTGGGTCGCTGGCTGTCACACCGGGAAGAACTGCAGAGAGGTGGAGGAGGGTGGCGTAACGGAACCGGAAAGGCTGCAGTAACTGTGGAGGGAACTGGAGGGCCCAGTCAGATAACCTGGTAATCAGATGATCGCGCAGATTCGTGCTTAGAAAGGGCGCAGGCCGCTGGACTAATCCTGACATCCTAGCCCCAAACACGTCAGCAAGGCCCGGATCCAGAGAGGTAACAGAGGGAAAACTCCGCTCCGTGAACCCTTTCACCTTGGTGATAGGCGCATAAGTGGAGACAGGCGCCCTCAGCTTCGCAGGCTCAGCCGCTGCCTCAGTTATGTAAGCCAGTACATAACTGAGGCCAGATGGGGTCTGGACGGTGATTCAGGGCGGAGCTAAATTGTCCCGCCAGGTCATTCGAATGTGGCGGAGAAGGTTGGGGGATGGGAAGCCCCTTAGCACTAGCCGGCTCCTCGATCAAGCTAGGTAGCTCGAGGAGGAGCGAGCCCACAGCTAGGAGCGGGGTTGAGTCAGACATACGGAGCCCGGGGTTGACTGAGTATCCACTCAGCTGCCTCTCTTCCACCATGGTGCTTCCCAGCTGGGAAGCAACATCTGAACCGCAGCTGCTCGTTGCTGTCATCCTCTCTGCCGGTGGGATTATCCGATAAACTCATAGCGTAGCTAGCATCCCGCTCAGCGTAGCTAGCATCTCCCAAGAGCAGCGACCGGACTCGGTGGGCCAGGAGCCCCACCTAGCGCAGCGCCAGTCTAGAAAAGGCTAGCTCCGGCTCCCCTCTTCCAGTGGGAGGAGAGCACAGGAGCGGGATTACCACTGCAGCAGCGCCCGCTTCTGCAGTGAAGCGTCGTAGTGAAGAGAGAGCTGAGCCAAACAGCGTAGCTAGCATCTCCCAAGAGCAACGACCAGACTCGGTGGGCCAGGAGCCCCACCTAGCACCAGTTTAGAAAAGGCTAGCTCCGCCTCCTCTCTTCCAGCGGGAGGAGAGCACAGGAGCGGCAAGAGGGCTGAGGCATCAGGGCGAGGTCGGCGTGCTGGCGACCCTGGCATCCTTCAAAGATCCAGTGCCCATCAAAGGACATGATGTACCCTGTCTGACAAGATGGACAAAATGGACGTTCACTCTTCAAACAGTGCTATCTTACGCTGAAGAAAAAGAGGGAGCCGTTTGTCCGGTCTGACTGTTATTTATACAGACTGGGATGGGTCCCACCCAGTAGGTGGGCGTGGACAGCTTTTATCAGTGCTGCGCTGCGTGAGGGATAAACCCACTAGCGATAGCCTTAAAGGGTGAAGCCTATACGAAATAGAACTTATGTATTGAGTTCAGTTTGACGTTCAAACCAGACACTAACGAGATATTGGCTCATGAGTCCATTACTATGGAGACAGAGCTAAAGCCTGCAGTTTGTCCCGTACGCCACCCGAAGGAGACTGCAGTCATTTCCATTTAAAATATTGTTATATTTAGACATTAGAATTAAGAACCAAAACAAAACAGGAAAAAAAATACATTTTTACTTTCAATAAACATATAAAATTTGGATACACGGCTAGAGTAATAAATCAAAAATATTATATTGATTATCATTTTTTAAATTTCTTTTTTTAATGGAACTTTGTTTAAGAACTAATTTCTTAAAATGACAACACTCAATGGCCAAACCAGTAATGTATCAATGAAGAAATCCTACAACCGCTAAAATCTGACGCCACACCGATTTTGTTAACTTTTTGTGAAGAAGGAAGTTGTGCTGGTCTTCTTCAGAGGTTTTGTGTCGATCCCTTCAGTACCTCTTGGTGCTGTGCCACTACCGGCGATGGGGGAACAGGTTTTTCAGTTAGTTTGGGTCGTTTGACACAGTGCGGTGTGAATGTGAACTACAGTTCTAAAAATTTAACAAATGTTGCAATTTTAGTCCCCAATTGAACTTAGTCTACCGGACTATCCGGTGTGAAAACACCCTTAAATTGCTTTTTCAAGGCAGCAGGTACACTTTCATTTTCAAGTTAAACCACCTTCAAATGTGCAGACGCTGCTTTATGTCCTAATTTTTGAGAAGCAACTCACCGCTCCAGGAGAACCGTTTATTCACCATCATTGGTGAAGCCTGGGTTCAAGGCTTTGTTAAACTCCCTCATGTGGGAGTTTAATAATATTAATGATAATAATAATAAGGTAAATTCCATTGGCATGATCTTTTTTTTTTTTTGGAATGTTTTGATAATTGTCAATTTTGCTCAAGAGAGTTGACAATTAACTGGTGTTGAACCTGCCATGCTGAACTAGACCAGACCAAACGATTCAAGATGTTTTTAATAAAAATTCAAGATTTTTTAAATAAAAATTCAAGATTTTTTTTTAAATAAAAATTCAAGATTTTTTTTTATAAAAAATCTTGAATTGTGGGAAGATTGTAAGTGAGAAGTGATTGTAAGAGATATAAAAATATTGCACAGGTTGAAGCTGGCCAGAGAGACTGGTTTCATAAGCAAACAGAAAATTATTGAAAGATTAAACTATTGGGGTTTAGTAAGAACCATTAAACATGGACATTTAATTTAACCGTATCTCCAAACCCCATGGAATCTGTTGTAAAAATGCAGGTACAATCTTACATACACACAGATCTTCACCATTCCGTAAATACATATTATAGTATTTTACAGTAGCTAAAATAGGGCCATGACTTTATATAATTGTACATTTTTTAGTAGTTTATAATCTTATGACCAAAAACAACTGAGATAATACTGGCAATGAAACACTATTTGAAAGTGACCTAAATATTAGATCATTTTCAAACAAATTAAACTTCAAAGTGTAGAAGCTATAATGCTATGAAGTGGAGAAACAGGAGTCCGTGATAGTGGGCCCCCGTGATGGATTCATTGTTAGGTTAAAGAAAGGAAGAGGCCAGCACCAGCAGGTTATTGTTCTTAGCGTTTCTTCTTGAGACACGGAATCCAGAAAGTTTGCCATGACACAGCTAAATGCTTTATACCTCCTGTGCCAAAGAAATGAAGCCCCAGATTTGAATTTTCCTGGTTCTAGCTGCAGCTGCTGTTGGGTTATGTAATATCATGCCCCATATGTTCCACTTGACTAATTACACTATAGAAAAGCAGAGGAGAAGAAAGAGCGTTAGGTAAAGAAAAAGGGGTGGTGGGAAGAACAATGTCGACCAGAGTACAGAGACAGAACAAGAGAATAAGAAAAGGACTGATGAAATTGAAAGAATACCATCATTAGTTCCTGTTCCATCAGCTTATATCAACAAGTGTGATCGGCCCTGTAGCCAGTGTCTCCCTGTCTACAGCCCCACTGTTCTCAAATCATTGCAAATTGATTGTGATAGCAACAGGCTTTGACCTACTTTAAAGAACAATAGCCCCCCCATGGCTGCTTGGGACATTCTGATAGTTTAGTTTGGAGGTCACTCAGGCTTTGGTAGCTTGTACAGAGAGGATGAGGAGGAAGATGGGGTGTGAGGCCTTACCCCTCCATCCTTTTAGAAGCTCCACAATCTTCTTTGCCTAAAAGACATTAAGGGACCAGACCCTGAGTCTTTTCAATGTGGTTGAGTTGTTTTTTTTTCAGCCTACATATTTAATCTTTCTGATCAACTGTAAATATGCAGGAAAAATGCATAAGATGAGACAGAAAGTACATTGCTGCATTGATATATATATATAGAGAGAGAATAATCAAAAATCTAATTTGATCTTACATTAAATATTCTTATTTGTTTTTCTTCTTGGAATTGACAAAAACATAATGAAAAGCTTTTAAACAAAACATTTTAATTAAGGTAAAAATCTAAATATATGAGATTCTACTTTGTGTTTGTACATCCCGGGCCTCAGTATAAACCTCACACACATCACTGGCATGTCTGTTACCTTGGCAGACAAGTAGTTACCAGTATGATCCCATTTCAGGGACCTCTGGGAATCACACTTCATCATTGTGTAGAAAATAGTCAGGAAATGTGAAGTCAGCTTCTTCTGTACTATATATATATATAATTAAGCTTGATTATGTTAGAATTATTGAGTTCTGACATAATTAATAAAGGTGGCACATAGCAAAAACATTTATCAGGAACTAACGGAGAGAATCTGTCCCATCCCGTTATCTGGTCAGCATACAGATTCCATATCCGCCACCAGCAGGAAACTCAAGCAGCCTGCTTTTCTGTTTATATGAGGCTGAGACAATGAGTCACTTCTGGCACATTACCAACAACACATTGTTGAGACCAAAGCAATCTGCAGGAGCAAGAGCTGAAACACACACAACCTCACACACACACACACACACACACACAGCACAAGGGAGGGTGGGGGGCAAGAAACTATGGACCGGATGGCTGTAAGAAAACGCCCTGCACAAGAATGGAAAAAGACAGGATAAAAAGGAAAGGAAAAGAAAAGAAGCATAGAAAAGTGCCTATACAGTCAGCAGTGTATAAACAGACACGGACAATAATAAACATGCAATCAGTGTGAGAGGATTGTGGTGTGGAGATAAGGTCATTGCTCATTTTTAGTTTTCTTGGCAGTGAACAAAAGTGAACTAAACATCCATGGTTCCAGTTTAATTATCCTGTGAGATAAACCACATGGAATTCTTTGAAGACATGAAAACCTTTGAGATATAAATGAACCAACAACTCCTTTGTTTTAAAGAAAAATAATTAAAACACTGCTGTGTGATCAATTTTTTAAGTTAAACTATTATGCTGACAGCGGATATTACAAGACATGCATCCTTATCATTGCATTGGTACCCAGTGTGATGCAACAATTATTCTAACAGCAAAGGTTTGCATATTTTGATATTCATGTATTTCTTAAGTCATTAAATAGTATTTTTTGAGAACAGCAAGACCTCTGTCTGAGTGACCCTAGTGATCACTGTGTGATTTGGATGAATGAGGAGTGAGGGTGTCATTAAGATGATGCGTGATTGAAACAGCTTTAACACTGTAGCTCTGAAATGAATTTTTTGGGAAAGGAAATGGTAAGACAGTTCAACATCAGACTTACAAACCCCTTGTTCTCTGTAGAGTCATCTGGAAGAGTAAGTGTTGTGATACACAGTGAGAAAGAAGCACTCAGCAGCACTCACATCCTCCCTCACCTGCTCCCCCACTCCATTCTTCCTCCAGCCTGGCTTTTCATGAATGAAGCTGAGTGGGAGCTCCTCATTGGCTGAGAGGTCAACCAATCAGGAAGATATGTGGGTTGAGACCTTGGGCCATTCACAAAAGTTTCTGCTTACATTCTCTCTTCAATGTATAGGGAGAAAAATATTTTTTTTATTTGGACAATAGTTGATTATTAATCAAACAGGTTTTACATATTTGGTACATTTCCTCCACATTTGTATCAGAAGAACAGCTTATTTCCCAGGACTACAGTAGAGATAGTTGGAGAAAAAAAGTCCTAAAAAGATTTTTAAAATGTGGCAATTTTCTAATCATAAAAATACTCAATTAAAAAAAAAGAAACGAATTGAATCATATGCATGAAACACTTAATACTATTTTATGTCCAGAAGAGGATGTCAGTCTTGTCATGTCAGAGAGAAAAAAGTCAGTTTGTGGCCAGCATGAGGCATAGTGAGCCACATTAGTCATCTCATTGGTTTGACAACAAACATGTAACTTGACAATTTAATTCAGTTAAATGTAATATAATTTAGTTTATCAGTGAGAATGCATTCAATGCATTCCCCCTGCTAGTGTTTCATTTTCCCTTTATTATTATCCAATGTTCCGTACGTTTTACTGCGCTTAACTACTTCTATCTTTCACTAATTGTACTAATTCATATATCAAAACGTTCAGCTTCTTCTGGAGATTTATGCTATGACTTTTGGTAAACTTCACTATTGCACTTTTTGAAATAATTGCCCTTTTGTGCAAATTTATTGCCCCATTGAAATACATGGTGGAATTCACTAACTGACGTCAGTTGCTAGAGTGTACACTCTAGTAACTGCCGTTTTTGAACTTTTTTCTGCTTTTTGACAAACAAAATGATGCTGTTCATACATATTTCACTGTAGAGAAATAATTTATGCATTAAAATGTAGCTACGTGTGTCTACTTTATGGAATTATTACTATTATTGGTACAGGTCTTACTGTTTTCTGTCAAACTCTTCTGGAGTACAACCATGTCACACTTTCTCCTATTCTTTCAATGTATTTTTCTCTTGTGCTCTGTTTTAATCTCTTTCTATTACATCCTGCTTGTCTACTTTTCTGTATGCCTTTTACTTCTACTGGTTTTCCTATCTTTTAAGGTCTTCTGCAATCTTTAATCAATTTTAGCAATTCATATATCAAACTGTTCTGCCTCTTCTGCTCCTTTATGCTTATAGTTTTGCCATCTTTCACTGCTTCAAATATTTCTGGTTTTTCCTGCTTCTGCTAACTTATGCTTCTTGCTGTTTGCTGTTTCACTGTTTAATTGTTTCAACTATTTCTGGTTTTGTACTGATTTCCGCTTCTGCTAATTTATGCTGTTTGCTACGTTTCACTGCTCAACTGTTTCAACTATTTCTATTTCTTCTCCTTTCTTCTACTACTTGTGCTTTTCTCTACTTTTTCTTGCATTTCTGCAGCAGTCATTCTGCAAATATACATTCTCACGGCTGTTTCGCTAACCCTATTACGTGCGGTGAGCTTGATAGCTTGTGAGGCACCAAATAAAATTATAATCGGATTAACAAATCTAGACCCTGCATGTCATTGTTGACATAAGGAAATTTCACGCATGTGTACAATCCTGGAGGGCAAAAAGACTGTTCTTTAACATGTGATGCTTAGCCGCGCCGCTGCCGCAGAATAATTCTGTTATCTCAATGAAACTTAGAAATGTAGATATTACTAATTTTGTGCTGTGCTTAAAAGCAATGGGAGAAACCGTTAAAGTACAACTCAAAACCACGTCTTTCTCGCTCTCTGTATCAGCGCAGCTACTGTATG